>NW_026619846.1:0-6746 GCF_000801105.2 Raphanus sativus | reverse complement strand
GAACCAATATACAAGAAGCTTGATTTGGAACCACTAATCAGTGGAGAATAACCAAGATGTTGAATAAATCTCATAGGAGTTGTGAGTAAGAAGATATCCCACTTTCTATCCAGATGATTCCAGATTAGCATGTTCCGACATATGGCAATATATTCATGATTCTTATCAAACCAGGATGAACCACGATCTAAGAAGCTTTATTTGGAACCACTACTCAGTGAAGAATAACCAGGAAGTTGAATTAATGAAATCCTTGTTGGTTTTGAATCCCTTTTTGATGGATCTGAGGGTGATTTGGGTTGTGGTTTTGCGGAATGGATCAAGGATGGTATTGTCTCCTTGATAGATGAATGATTACTTGGATAGATTGATAGTTGGAGATGGTTTGAGGATGAAGGTAGAGATGGTTTGTGTATCTTCAGTGTGAGATCGATGGAAGAGATCAAACACTTGTGTAGATGTGCCAGAGATCGTGAGTATCACGCCCACAAACAATGATCTAAGGCAAAAGCCGTGCAGAGAATCAACTCCTAGGCAAACAGTGTTCAGAAACTGAACAAAGGATTCACAAAAACAAAGGAAAGATTTTTATTGAAAAAGTGAATGAATCATACTCAAATGTCGACAAGTAGAAAACTAGTCAAAGACTTGTGGAAACTTGTAACAAGGAATTGTGTAAAACTTAGAAGAATTTTAAGAAAACTAGGTTGTCTTGAAGACTGAGTAATTAAACATCTCCTTGACTTGGTTTGTTGTCGAGATTACTTCTGGTTTGAACTGAACCAAGGCTGAGATGGTTTTCTTTAATTTCTTGGTTTGAGATTTTGTAACCGGGCCTGATATAGCAAGATGGTCTTGATCGAAGTTGGTTTTGGTTTGAGCTGAAAGAGTTCCTGTCCCCTTTGCAGCAACACTTAGCTCAGCTGCTTCTTCTTCAGTATCATTCAGCTCCTCTGTCTCCTCCTCGGTATCACTTAGCTGAATCAGCTCCTCATGCGCCAAGTTGAGCTCTGGATCAATCAGGTTTGCATCATCCCCTCCTCCTTTGAAAGGATTTGTCCTCAAATCTAAATGATCAGCACAAAAAGGAATTAGATCAGCAACATTAAAAGTATTACTAATAGCATACTTCCCTTGAAGATCGATCTTGTAGGCGTTGTTATTGATCCTTTCCAGTACTTCAAATGGTCCATCTGTTCTTGGCAAGAGTTTGGACTTTCTTTCCTCAGGAAACCTTTCTTTTCTCAAGTGGATTGTCACCAAGTCTCCTGGTTCTAGTATGAGCTCTCGTCTGCCTTTGTTGGCGAATCTTGCATACTCTTTGGTCCTCTCCTCAATATTCTTCTTAACCTGCTCATGGAAAGAAACAACAAACTCGGCCTTGGCCTTTCCATCAAGATTAATCTGCTCTTTGTATGGTATAGGCAATAAATCAAGAGGAGTCAAAGGATTAAACCCATAAACTATTTGAAAAGGAGAGAACTTAGTAGCTCGGTGAACAGAGTGATTATAAGCAAACTCAACATGAGGCAAACAATCTTCCCAAGTCTTAATATTCTTTTTAATCACAGCACGCAAGAGAGTAGCCAAGGTCCTATTAACTACTTCAGTTTGCCCATCAGTTTGTGGGTGACAAGTAGTAGAAAACATCAGCTTAGTTCCTAGCTTAGACCAAAGAGTTTTCCAGAAATAACTCAAGAACTTGGTATCTCTATCAGAAACAATACTCCTAGGCATGCCATGAAGTCTAACCACTTCTTTAAAGAACAAATCAGCAATGTGAAGAGCATCATCAGTTTTGTGGCAAGCAATGAAGTGAGCCATTTTTGAGAACCTATCTACTACCACAAAAATCGAGTCCCTGCCTCTCTTAGTCCTAGGCAATCCTAACACAAAATCCATTGATATGTCTACCCAAGGTGCATCAGGGATGGGAAGTGGAGTATACAAACCTTGAGGCCGAGCTTTAGCCTTAGCTTGAGTACAAATGACACACCTACTGCATATCTTCTCGACATCTCTCTTCATGTTTGGCCAGTAGAAGTGCTCCTTTAGAATAGCATAGGTCTTAGCAACACCAAAATGCCCCATCAGACCTCCACCATGTGATTCCCTAACATAGAGCTCTCGCAAAGAACAATTAGGCAAGCACAATCGATTTTCAAAGAATAAGAAACCATCAGCTTGATAGAATTTGCCACTAGCATGTTTCTCACTATCCTTAAAGTATTCTTTGAAATCAGGATCATCAGCATAGTAGGATTTTACTTGATCAAAGCCTAACAACTTAGTTTCCATGGAAGCAAGCAGAGTATACCTTCTTGAAAGTGCATCAGCAACAACATTCTCTTTACCTTGCTTGTAGTGGATAACATAAGGAAAGGTTTCAAGAAATTCTACCCACTTGGCGTGCCTCTTATTCAGCTTGTGTTGTCCCTTTAGGTGCTTGAGTGATTCATGATCAGTGTGGATCACAAACTCTTTCGGCCACAAGTAGTGCTGCCATGTCTCCAAAGCCCTGATCAAAGCATAAAGCTCCTTATCATAAGTCGGATAGTTCAGCATAGCACCTCCAAGCTTTTCACTAAAATAGGCAATGGGTTTCTTCTCTTGCATCAGCACTGCTCCAATACCTATACCAGAAGCATCACACTCAATTTCAAATGTCTTAGAAAAATCAGGGAGTGCAAGTAAAGGTGCTTCAGTCAACTTCCCTTTTAGGTTCTGAAAAGCTTCTTCTTGTGCTTCTTCCCATCTGAACCCCACATTCTTTTTGATAACTTCAGTGAGGGGTGCTGCAATAGTGCTGAAGTCTCTGACAAACCTTCTGTAGAACCCAGCTAGTCCATGAAAGCTCCGGACTTCACTCACACTCTTAGGAACTGGCCAATCTCGGATGGCTTTCACTTTCTCTTCATCCACCCTGATCCCTTGAGCTGAAACAACAAAGCCTAGAAACACAAGGTGATCTGCTCCAAAAGTACATTTATCAAGATTAGCAAAGAGAGATTCTTTCCTAAGCACTTCTAAAACAATTTTCAAATGTTCAGTGTGCTCAGACAAACTCTTGCTATAGATCAAGATGTCATCGAAATAAACTACCACAAAGTGTCCTATGAAGGCTCTCAAAACATGATTCATCAGTCTCATGAAAGTGCTAGGAGCATTAGTTAAACCAAAAGGCATAACAAGCCACTCATACAATCCATGTTTTGTTTTAAAAGCAGTTTTCCATTCATCTCCTTCTCTCATCCTAATCTGATGATATCCACTCTTTAAATCTATTTTAGAGAAAATGCAAGACCCATGCAATTCATCAAGCATATCATCAAGTCTAGGGATAGGATGTCTGTACTTTACAGTGATATTGTTGATGGCTCTGCAGTCAACACACATGCGCCAGCTTCCATCCTTCTTTGGCACCAGTAGTACAGGTACGGCACAAGGGCTCATGCTTTCTCTAATGTGTCCTTTAGCCATCAGCTCATCAACCTGCCTTTGCAACTCCTTGGTTTCGTCTGGGTTGGTTCTATAGGCTGGTCTATTTGGAAGAGAAGCGCCTGGAACCAGATCTATTTGGTGTTCAATCCCTCTGAAAGGTGGCAAGCTAGCTGGACTCTCTCCTGGAAAGACATCACCATATTCCTGCAAGATAAACTCAAACCCTTTCGGAAGCTCCGGTGCACGGTTAGAAGAAGTTAGTAGTGAACCTTTAAAGATAAACAAAAGCAAAGGTTGTTGAAGAAACAAAGCTTTCTTGATCTCACTGTTTTTGGCCAAAGGATTAGTCCCTTTCCTTGATTCAGATGAGTTCTCTTTGGCTTCTTGTCGCCTGAGCCTTAGTTGTAGCTGATCTTCATGTACTTCTTGAGGTGATAAAGGTGCAAGCACAATCTTTTTATCCCTGTGAGTGAAGGAGTGGCGATTTGTAAACCCATCATGGATAGCTTTCTTATCATACTGCCAGGGCCTGCCTAAGAGGACATGACTGGAATCCATGGGTAGAACATCACACACTATCTCATCTTGGTACCTCCCAATGGTTATAGGAACCATAACTTGCTCAGTGACCTTCAGCTCGCCACTCTCATTAAGCCATTGAAGTGGATAAGGTCTAGGATGCTTCCCTGTTTTTAGCCCAAGCTTTGCTACAAGAGATTCACTAGCCACGTTAGTACAACTTCCACCATCTATAATCAAGCTGCAAACTTTATCATAAACAGTACAACGAGTGTGAAAGAGATTCTCCCTTTGATCAATGTCTTCTGGTTTGGATTGGACCTGAAGAGACCATCTTGTAACCAGGAGCTGTCCTCGGACTGGATAGTCTATCAACTCTTCTTCGGAAGCATCAGCATTCTCTTCCTCAGATATAATATCACCATTATCCAAGAGGATCATCACCTTCTTATTAGTGCACTCATTAGCATAGTGACCAATGCCATGGCACTTGAAACACTTCACATCTCTTGATATGGTTGCTGGTGCCTTTCCCTTATCATCACGCTAATAGGCTTTGTGTTCTTCCTTGGATTTAACTAGAGCTTTGTCTTCCTTTGTTGATCGGAAGTTGTTGGTGCTGTAAGTCCCCTTGTAGTTGCTCTTTCTTTTCAGCTGTTGTTCAATGAGAATAGCTTTGTGGAGAAGCTCATAAATGTCTTCATACTCTTGCAACTCCAATCTATCTTGTATCTCTCTGTTAAGTCCAGCTTGAAACCGAGCCATAGTAGCTTCAGGACTTTCCTCAATAGCAGCCTTCATCATGAGTATCTCCATCTCCTGATAGTAATCATCAATACTCTTGGTTCCTTGTGTGAGCCTCCTGAGTTTCTGATGTACTTCTCTGCTGTAATGACTTGGCACAAAGCGTTTCTTCATGATGGTCTTGAGCTCAAACCAAGAAGATACTTGTGGTTCTCCTGTCTTTCTCCTGCTTGTCACGACCTGATCCCACCAATGCAGAGCATACCCATTGAATTCCGTAGCAGCCAGTCTAACCTTCTTTGGCTCTGAGTAGTTTTGGCAGTCAAAAACAAGCTCTATCTTCTTCTCCCACTCTAGGTACGCATCAGGGTCATTGGTACCACTAAAGACTGGTATTCTGAGATTGAGATTGCCTAATCTGTCATCTGGTTTGTTTCTTTCTGTACGGTTGGTTTTGGTCTGAGATGGTGCTCTAACTGATCTTACTTCATCTGAACTCCTTCCGGAAGAGGTGAGATCATCCTCAGTTACACCAGTAGCTACTCTCTTGCCTCTCCTTTTCTCTCTCGCAGCTTTCCTAGCCTGAGAAGCAGTACCCAAAACATTGTTAGTAGCAAAGGAATTTCTTTCAAATTCAAGTTTCTTATCTATTGCTTTCATCAGAGTTGACATCATGGCTTCCATCTGGATTTTCCTGAAAAGGTTTGGATTATCATCTCGCTCATGCTCTTCTTCCGACATGATTCCTATTAAGAAACTCAACAAGAAAGGTTATAACACAAATATGATAGCCGGAGCCTCACTGGTGTTTCTCTCAAGTGTTTCAGTGTTTCTCTCAAGTATTTCAGTTTGTGAATACAGAAGTTCAATAGCAAACAGAGTTCAAGCCTTTTGAAATAATTCCCTACCCCAAAGAGAAGAAGAGATAGACAGTATTAAGAGATTTAGTTTGCAAGAGGCTTTACCACCAGAGACTGGATTTCTTTTCAGTCTGGCTGGATTTCTCTTCAGCCTTAGATACCTTGATCTTTCTTTTTTTTTTTTATACTGGTCGGCGCCCTCGCACTTTTTAGATAGATAGAGAAGAGATAGATAGATTCACAGAACAGAATGATCAAAAGGTTCCCAAAGAGAAGAAGAAAATTCGAGTACAAACCCTGAATCAAAGCCCTCAATCTGCTCTGATACCACTTAATGAAACCTTTGATGGTTTGTTTTCCCTTTTGGATGGATCTGAGGGTGATATGGGTTGTGTTTTGCGGATGAGAACAAGGATGGTATTGTCTCCTTGATAGATAATGGGATGGATGATGGATTGAGGTAGGTATGGTGGTGTTCTTCAGTGCAGATCGATGGAGAGATCAAACACTTGTATAGAAGTACCAATGATCGTGAGTATTACGCCCACAAACTATGATCAGAGGCAAAAGAGCCTTGCAGAGAATCAACTCCTAGGCAAACAGTGTTCAGAAACTGAACAAAGGATTCACAAGAACAAAGGAAATATTTTTATTGAAAAGTGAATGAATCATACCCAAAATGTCGACAAGGTTTTTGTAGAAAACTAGTCAAAGACTTGTGGAAACTTGCAACAAAGAAATGTGTAAAACTTAGAAGAAAATTAAGAAAACTAGGCTGTCTTGAAGACTGAGTAATTAAACATCTCCTTGACTTGGTTTGATGTCGAGATTGATTCTGGTTTGAACTGAACCAAGGCTGAGATGGCTTTCTTTAATTTCTTGGTTTGGGATCTTGTAACCGGGCCTGAGATAGCAAGATGGTCTTGATCGAGGTTGGGTTTGGTTTGAGCTGAAAGAGTTCATGTCCCCTTTGCAGCAACACTTAGCTCAGCTGCTTCTTCTTCAGTGTCATTCAGCTCCTCTGTCTCCTCCTCGGTATCACTTAGCTGAATCAGCTCCTCATGCGCCAAGTTGAGCTCTGGTTCAGTCAGGTTTGCATCATTCCCAATCAAGCTTCTTATATATTGGTTCATCCTGGTTTGATAAGAATCATGAAGATATTGCCATATGTCCGAACAGGCT
>NW_026619845.1:0-6747 GCF_000801105.2 Raphanus sativus | reverse complement strand
GTGAGCTAGTGAGCATACTGCACTAATGGGGTGTGCCACGGCTTCTGCATTGAAGTACACTCTTGTCTTGGTCCAATCTGAAGCTGGTTTCCTGATCCTTGTACTTCTTCTAGGTTGTATCTGCTCAGGTTCTGTTTCAGCTTCAGTGACTCCGGTTGGTGCTATCATCTCATCTTGATCATGAGCTACTGAGGTTTCTTGAGGTTGCATTGGTTGTTGCTCAGTACTATCACCCCCTTCAGGATCAAGATGAGTGATCTCAACATCTGTAGCTGCTTCTTCAGTAGCTTGTGTTGGAACCTCACTGACCGGGGCTGGTGATCTAGATAAACTGATTCCAAGCCTCTCCATCACAACTCTAAGGTTACTTGCTCTGTCCGAGGCAGATTGGGATAGATTCTCAAGCTCTTCCCAACTCCTCTCAGCATAATAGCCTTTTGATTCCAGAAACTTCACATCCTTTGACACTAGGACCCTTCTTGTCTCTGGAACATAACACTTGTATCCCTTCTGATGTGTAGAGTAGCCAATAAACATAGCCTTAGTGCTCTTAGGTTCTAGCTTGTTCCGTAGTTCTCCTGGTACAAAGACAAAGCAAACACACCCAAAAACCCTCAAATGATCTATGGAAGGTTTAGTCTTGTTCAGTACCTCATATGGTGTGGAATCAAGTAGGACTCTAGTGGGAGTGCGGTTGATAAGGTAAGTGGCAGTGACAACTGCATCACCCCAAAACCTCTTAGGGACATTTGCATGAAACATAATGCTCCTGGCCACCTCCATTAGATGCCTATTCTTTCTTTCAGCTACACCATTTTGTTGTGGAGTATAGGGACAGCTAGTTTGATGTATGATTCCATGCGCGGCTAAGTGTTGTTTGAAGGCTGTGCTAGTGTACTCACCACCATTATCTGATCTAAGAATTTTAATCTTGACATTGAAATGGTTAGTGATGTAGTTTTGAAAATTTTTAAAAGCTTCTAGCACCCTATCTTTAGATTGCAACAGAGTTATCCAAGTGTACTTAGACTTTTCATCTATGAATGTCACGAAATACTTATGGTGTTCTCTAGATGCACATGGGGCAGTCCACACATCCGAATGAATCAAGTCAAAACAATTATCATAGATAGTCTTGGATTTAGGAAACACATTTCTACAATGTTTTCCTAGAATACAAGCTTCACAATCATTTTGAAAATTAACACTAGGCAACAGGATGTTTAAGGCATGAGAATGAGGATGTCCTAATCTAGCATGCCACATTACATCTTTAGGGAAATCAGAAACAGAAACAAATGCAACAGATAAATCAGAAGCTGGTCTTGTGTCCTCAAGCAAGTATAAATCTCCTTTTGTGACACCTTTTCCAAGCAACTTACTTGAATCAATATCCTGAAAATACACACTGTTAGGAGTGAAAGTAACATGACAATTTAAATCATTTGTGACTCTCTTAACAGATAACAGGTTTGAAGCAAAGGTTGGCATATAAAAGGCTTTTGATTCTTTATCAAATAGCTTAAGATCGCCAACCCCTTTAATTGGGATTTTATCACCATTAGCTATCATCACATTTCCTAAGGCTGGAACTATGTTTTTAATCAGGTTTAAATCACTAATCATATGATGTGAAGCACCAGAGTCAATTATCAATGGTTTAGCCGATTTTAACAAGTTTAAAACATCACCAGCAGTGTGAGAAGCATTGAGAGAGATACCAAGAGTTCTAGAGATACCAGATTCTTTTAGGGCCTTGATGAGAGCATCCAAGTCAGACTTCTTGAGGAGTTCATCCAGGTTAGGCCTTGGGGTGTTGTACACTGATGTAGATGCCATGGCGCTTCCACCACCTTGGTTTGGAGTCGCCGGTTCAACACCATCAGCTGAGAAGTTAGCTCTTGCATCCTGGTACTGTGATCTTGGTTCCTTGAACTTGTTTGGCTTTAGGTGAGGGTGCAGGATCCAGCACTTGTCTTTGAGATGACCCTTCTTCTTGCAGTGGTCACAGATCAAGGACTTCCTATCCTCATGCTTGTAAGCAGCTTTGTTGGCAACAATCTCCTCAGCTTGATGCGCCATGTTTAAGTCTCCTTTGCTTCCAAACAGGCTTACTGACCCTTCTTCCTTCTGGATTTGTGCACAAACATCATCTAGGTCAGGGAGTTTATCAGCTCTTAAGATGTGTTTGATTAGTGCTCCATAGGAAGTGTTGAGGGTGAGAAGCATTCCAAAGACTTTGTCTTCTTCACGCCTGGCTAGGAGAATGTCAGGATCCACAGAGTGAGGTCTCAGCAGCTCCAGCTCGGCCCAAAGAGATCTAAACTTGCCAAAGTGTGATTGAAACTCCATGTCCCCTTGGTTGAGACCATTGAGAGCTTTCTTCACTTCAAAGACCCTTGTCAGGTTGGAAACATTCCCATACACTTTGTACAGAGTGTCCCATAGCTGCTTGGTGGTCTCACAGTAGGAGTAGGACTCCATGATTGCGGGTTCAAGAGAGCTAAGGAGAGCTGAGAGCACCATGAGGTCTTCTTGGCCCCATTTGTCTTCATCAGCTTCTTCTTTCTCTTTTCCCTTCTCTTCTTGGACAGTAGGCTTTGTGGGTGCTTCAGTTGTTGCATACTTCCACAAGCCTTTGCCTCCAAGAGCTCTCTTCACCATCCTGGCCCAGAAGAGGTAATTAACCCCTTTCAAGGTCACAGGAATGTTGAGATGTTTGTGGTTGCTGTTGTGTTCATCCATCTTTCTTCAAATCGCCAAGAACAGGAGAGAGAAAGTTTGTGAGATGAATTTGAAACAAGAACAGAGTAGATTTGCGGAAGAGAAATAGGTTTCAAGAGCTTTGACGCTCTGATACCATGATAATTTGTATGAATTAAGAGTGTATGTGTGGAGATTAATCAAGAACAGGATGAGAATTCGAGAGAGAGAGAGAAAGAGTGATATTGCGCAAGAGAGAAAATAGAGAAGAGGAATTATATTTCCTTAATCCAAAATGGTAGAGATACAACATGTTTATAAAGGCAAATCGAGATAGTTAGGACAAGAAGAATAATAGTAAACTATGGTGGTCTGATTCATGCGCCTGATCCAAGACAGTGACATCTCTTCAACGGCTCCAGTCCTTAAGGCAACATGTGACTTATATTGTTTCTTATTCTGCCGACATGAACCTCTTGTCCACACTTGTGCAACGGCTCTCTTCTCCTCAAATCAAATCCATTGCGAGTTTAACTAGCTTCTCCTTGCCTTCCAAGTCATTGAAGATCAGATAGGTAACTTGGGATGTAAGGCTGTACGGACAAACTTGTGCCCTAAGTTTGCACACGCCTCATGATCTCTCATAACCATCTTGATCCTTGTTTGCTCTTCTTTCATGTCGACATATCTCTTTTATTCTCTTCATGTCAACACTCCCCCTCAAGCTTGACCATATGAAACAAGTCAAGCTTGGAAGTCATGAAGCAATCCCTCATTAAAACCTTGCAAGGAAAACCCATTGGGACAAAACCTTACAAGGAAAAAGAGTAGATCACTTCATGAAGGAGAGATCACTGACATGAGAGGTCTATGAGTCCAAGCTTTGGATGGATGAACTCACAAACCTTACTGCTGGCTGCCTTAGTGAAGATGTCAGCTAGTTGATCCTCACTCCTTGTGTAGCATGGAAGGATCACTCGCTGCTCTACTGCTTGCCTCACCTTGTGGCAGTCCACCTCTATGTGTTTGGTCCTCTCATGGAAGACTGAGTTGGATGCAATGTGTATTGCAGCCTGATTGTCACAATGCATAGTCATTGGTGTGTTGATCTCGATCCCCAAGTCCTTCAGCAGTCCCTTGATCCATATAAGCTCACTTGTAAGCTTCCTCATTGATCTGTACTCTGCCTCAGCACTTGAACATGATACCACCTTCTGCTTCTTGCTCTTCCATGTGACCAGATTCCCTCCAATGAAGGTGCAATAGCCTGTAGTTGATCTTCTATCAACTCTATCTCCAGCCCAATCAGCATCACAGTACCCAACCACTTCAGTGTTCTTGTTACATGCCATCCACACTCCTTGACCGGGCGCCTCTCTCAAGTATCTTAAGATCCTTTCCACCATGTTCCAGTGATGCACCTTAGGAGATCCCATGTGCTGGCTTACTTGGTTCACAGCAAAGCACACATCAGGTCGGGTAATGGTTAGATAGATAAGCTTGCCCACCATTCTTCTATACTTCTTGACATCTTGGAATGGAGTAGCTTCATACTCCCCCTCTCGCAGTACCTTGTAGCCTTCTTCCAATGGTGTTTTGGCTTGTCTACTTCCAATGGTTCCTGCCTCATTCAAGATATCAAGTGTGTACTTCCTTTGAGACATGAACAGCCCCTCTTTAGAGCGGCAAAATTCAATCCCAAGGAAGTACCTTAACTCTCCCAAATCCTTAATATCAAAAGTAGATTTGAGAAAAGATTTAGTTGAGATGATACCTTCCTTGTTGCTACCAGTGATGATTATGTCATCAACATATACCAGTATGACTATGATACCTTCCTTGCTGGTGAGAGTGAAGAGAGAATGGTCTTGTTGAGACTTCACAAAGCCTCTTCCATTCAAGGTTGAGCTTAGCTTGTGGTACCATGCTCTTGGAGATTGTTTCAATCCGTAGATGGCCTTCCTGAGTCTAAGCACATTTCCTGGTTTCACCATGTCTTCAAGGCCAGGAGGAGGTCTCATGTATACTTCATCATCTAACTCTCCTTGAAGAAATGCATTCTTCACATCCATTTGCCACAAGTCCCACTCCAAGTTGACCGCAAGTGAGAGTAGGATTCTTATGGTGTGCAGTTTTGCCACTGGTGCGAATGTATCCAAGTAATCTTCACCATAAACTTGAGTGTAGCCTCTTGCCACCAGTCTGGTTTTCTTCCTCTCTGGCTTTCCATTGGCTCCATACTTGATTGTGAAGAGAAGCCGGCTTGTCACTGCTTTCTTTCCTTTGGGAAGCTCACTTTCAAAGTATGTTCCATTCTTTTCCATAGCTCCCATCTCATCTCCAACAGATGCTCCCCACTCCTCATCTTGCATGGCTTCCTCATATGTCTTTGGAATCCATTCTTGATCCACTTCGGTGATGAAAGCTTGATGCTCTGCTGGGTAGTGAGCTAGTGAGCATACTGCACTAATGGGGTGTGCCACGGCTTCTGCATTGAAGTACACTCTTGTCTTGGTCCAATCTGAAGCTGGTTTCCTGATCCTTGTACTTCTTCTAGGTTGTATCTGCTCAGGTTCTGTTTCAGCTTCAGTGACTCCGGTTGGTGCTATCATCTCATCTTGATCATGAGCTACTGAGGTTTCTTGAGGTTGCATTGGTTGTTGCTCAGTACTATCACCCCCTTCAGGATCAAGATGAGTGATCTCAACATCTGTAGCTGCTTCTTCAGTAGCTTGTGTTGGAACCTCACTGACCGGGGCTGGTGATCTAGATAAACTGATTCCAAGCCTCTCCATCACAACTCTAAGGTTACTTGCTCTGTCCGAGGCAGATTGGGATAGATTCTCAAGCTCTTCCCAACTCCTCTCAGCATAATAGCCTTTTGATTCCAGAAACTTCACATCCTTTGACACTAGGACCCTTCTTGTCTCTGGAACATAACACTTGTATCCCTTCTGATGTGTAGAGTAGCCAATAAACATAGCCTTAGTGCTCTTAGGTTCTAGCTTGTTCCGTAGTTCTCCTGGTACAAAGACAAAGCAAACACACCCAAAAACCCTCAAATGATCTATGGAAGGTTTAGTCTTGTTCAGTACCTCATATGGTGTGGAATCAAGTAGGACTCTAGTGGGAGTGCGGTTGATAAGGTAAGTGGCAGTGACAACTGCATCACCCCAAAACCTCTTAGGGACATTTGCATGAAACATAATGCTCCTGGCCACCTCCATTAGATGCCTATTCTTTCTTTCAGCTACACCATTTTGTTGTGGAGTATAGGGACAGCTAGTTTGATGTATGATTCCATGCGCGGCTAAGTGTTGTTTGAAGGCTGTGCTAGTGTACTCACCACCATTATCTGATCTAAGAATTTTAATCTTGACATTGAAATGGTTAGTGATGTAGTTTTGAAAATTTTTAAAAGCTTCTAGCACCCTATCTTTAGATTGCAACAGAGTTATCCAAGTGTACTTAGACTTTTCATCTATGAATGTCACGAAATACTTATGGTGTTCTCTAGATGCACATGGGGCAGTCCACACATCCGAATGAATCAAGTCAAAACAATTATCATAGATAGTCTTGGATTTAGGAAACACATTTCTACAATGTTTTCCTAGAATACAAGCTTCACAATCATTTTGAAAATTAACACTAGGCAACAGGATGTTTAAGGCATGAGAATGAGGATGTCCTAATCTAGCATGCCACATTACATCTTTAGGGAAATCAGAAACAGAAACAAATGCAACAGATAAATCAGAAGCTGGTCTTGTGTCCTCAAGCAAGTATAAATCTCCTTTTGTGACACCTTTTCCAAGCAACTTACTTGAATCAATATCCTGAAAATACACACTGTTAGGAGTGAAAGTAACATGACAGTTTAAATCATTTGTGACTCTCTTAACAGATAACAGGTTTGAAGCAAAGGTTGGCATATAAAAGGCTTTTGATTCTTTATCAAATAGCTTAAGATCGCCAACCCCTTTAATTGGGATTTTATCACCATTAGCTATCATCACATTTCCTAAGGCTGGAACTATGTTT
>NW_026619844.1:0-6747 GCF_000801105.2 Raphanus sativus | reverse complement strand
GTTTGAATTTGAAAAGAAGAAGTTCACATGTTGCTTAAGAGAAGCAGCTGGACCTGTCACTTTCACTCAACCAGGCTGTGTTAACCTCTCTCCTGTCACTCTCACTCCCTCTGGTCGAGATTAACCTTGGCTGCATCCTTCTGGCTTCATCAGAAACCCCACAATAATATTTGTTTAGTCATTCCCTTGTTTAATCATTGTTTATTGTAAGTGATTGTCTATTTAAAGACTTCACCACCTCTTGTAACATTTATCCAGTCTTAATACAAGTTTTTCTCATCAATTTCGTGGCTCTCTCTCCCTCTCTTGTGTCTAAACAATAGTCACAATGTAAGGGTCAAGTGAATCATGATTTAGAGGCTGCCTTAACTATCTTTCTCTTAAGGCAGCCTAATACTTGTAAAATTCACTTTAAACTCTTCTTATTTCTTCTTAAACTCTAGCTTACTGATTCTAGATCCCATTCATCTTAAGTGCACAAACTCTAAAGTGTTGTGTTACTTCTCAAGGATTAGATTCAAACTAGAGATTCTTAGCTTTCTATAACCAGTTTACTCTCTAGGATCTTGGTTATAGTATAGGCTGTGTGAGAGGATTCAACCACCAGTTGGTTGTCTCTTCCATTGTTGAGTGAGTTCCTGTTGTATGGTTGAAGGGATTCAGTTACAAGTTAACTGAATACTCTCTTGACATGAGAAAAACACTCATGAATTCCAACATGGTATCAGAGCAAGGTTGCTCTCTTGGGCTGAATTCATTCTGTTCTACTTCATCCTGAAGCTCTCTCTCTCACTTTGAAATTGTTTTTGATGAGCTGTGTGGCTAGGATTCAAAACATGAGCAGAAGAGTGGTTAGATGAAGTATGTTTTCCAAAATTCAAGATGCAATCTTTAAATGTTTTTTTTTTAAGATCAGTGAGTCTCCCCTTGATCTCCTCATTGTTTAAGGTTTGGATGAAAGACTGAAATATGTTCTTACCAGCCTGAGGGAGGGAGAAAAGATTATTCTTGTATCTTGAAATCACTTAAAAAAAAAAAAAAGAAAGGTTTCTGAAAAATGTTTTTGAACAGATTCTTGAGTAATCTGATTCTGAAAAATGTTTTAAAAATATTTGACCAGTGGACAAACTGTTTTGATCCATTGTGTCTTTGTTGTGTAAGCCACAGAAAACACTTGTTCATGTGTTATTCTGTTGGTTCTTTTGTTGCTTGCCCTGGAAAACATCAGTTCATGAGTTATTCCAGTGGCACATGTCTAAGACCAGTGAGCAAATTAATTGTTCAATGGTCCATTGTGTTTCAGCTACTAAATCACCAAACTCATGAGGAGTATTGGTGGCTCCTGGCTGTTAATGCTTCCAAAAAACTCAAGAAAACAGAGCAAAACTCTGTCCATTAGAACTCTTGAGCAAACTCTTTATTCTCTCTTTTCTAATTCTCTGATTCTCAGGTTACTTACTCACCATGATTCTCTCATTCTCTGGCTACTAATACTCTGGTTACATCATTCTCTAAATCTCTACTTATTCTCTGGTTACTTAATTCTCTCTTCTCACATTCTCTTGTTAGAATCTGCCTAGGGTTATTAAGCTGTCTTGAAAGAATTGTCTTGCTTCTGCCCTTAGGAAAATTGATTGTGTTGTTGCCTGAAAGCTTAATCTTGTTGATTAGGATTCAGAGAGTGTTGCTAGGATAGAATCTTAAAGATATCTTTCCATTGCTGCTGTGCTTATTTAAATTGTATTTTAAAGATCAGACTTGGTGAAAACCAATGTTCTGATCTCTTGTTGTCTACTGATGCTTGTCTTAGTGTTGGTTTGACAGATTGCCCATGTTGATCAGAGCCTGCACAAGATGCATATTCCTGACCATGGAGAAATAATTTGTGAGTAGACCAGGAGGCTTAAAAGCTCATATCAAGCTTGTCTCCTCCCCTATACTCGGATTTAAGCTTGAGGGGGGCTGTAAATGAGCTTACATGGCCTGTCTAGAAGCCACTGCAAGAAGAATTCAACAAGGACAGCAACAACTTGGAGTTAGAACAGTTACCTTCAGTGGGAAAGCTATGGATCAGCCCAAGGCATGGAGTTAGAACAGTTACCTTCTGGTTGGGAAGTTATGGATCAGCTTCTACATGAAGTTAGAACAGTTACCTTCAGTTGGGAAGCTATGAATCAGCCCATAGCATGTGTGCTTGTACCTGGTTGATGAAGCTTGTGGTCTCAAGGCTTTGGTGATCATCATTGGCTCTCATCTTCCAAACTTGACCACATACTCTTATTCTTAGGTCAAGCTTGAGGAGGGGTGTTAATATAAGAAGCCAATGTCCATTCAACTTATGCAAGGGAAGTACCTTAATCTATACTTATGCTTATGATTGAATAGGTTTGCCCCTTGAGAATTGATGCATGTGTGTGGTGCGACCTGGAGAAGCTTCAAATTAATGTCCTGGAAGCTAATGCAAGTCCTTGAAAGGCAGTGGGTCATAGGAAAGCTTAATGGACTCATTGGACAGCTTATTGGCCTTATTCATGAGGTATTGGACCCAGAGAAGGCTATGGGCCTTGCTGAGGCCTTTATAAAGATATGAATGACTATAGACCAACATGGACGTCTAGTATGCAACCTGATTTACCAGGAAATGGATGGAAGAAAGCTGTTTGGACAGGAAATGGAATGGGTGATTCAGTGTGATCGAGAAATGCACTGTTCAAACCGACATGGGCGAGAAATGAGTTGGAAATGGAAGATGAAGAACCAAAGCTGGAAATGGAACATGAGAAGGATCTTTATCATTCAAATGAGCATAAGAAGCAACTTGGTCGGACCTGGAACAAGATGGATCGAGCCCAAGCAAGAATTGTTCGAAAAAGGCCTTTATCGGCCCAAAAAGTGGAAAGACAAGCCATCTTGGATTATGATTGGCCCAAGAGGATAAGGCACGTCCAAGATGGTTTATTTTAAGTTTATTTATGATTTTATTAAGTGTAAACCAATTAGAATTAAGTTTGGTGATTTATAAACCAATTAGCAATGGGATTAGGATATGGTTTTTACTAAACCGAATTGGTTTTGGTTTAGGGTTTTCTCTAGCTTAGGATTTCGTTTTGGCTTTCTTATTTATGTTAAACACGAGCCTCCATGTATCATTAACCATTGATTGAATAAACTGAAGCTTTGTTGGCTCAACAACCGTCTCCTTGGAGACTTTCTTATCATTGTTCTTAGTGAACAACTTTTATCACAATAAGAAGAGTGATCTTCTGTGATTCATCCAGACACCAAGCAGGGTGAACCTGTGTCTCAGGAGTAGCAAAACATCTTTGGAGCAGCTCATAGTTCTAAGGAGAAGACCACCTCCATCACCTATCATCCACCCACGCCCCCTTCAAGTGATCCAGGGAGAGACAGCCATTCCAGGGCCGCACCAAGTGGTATCAGAGCCACTTGAAGGTTAGGGTTTGAATTCTCACCTAGGAGCACGAAATCTGTCATATCCAGCAGTCTCCTATGTCTTATTTTGAAAGCAAAAGAAGTCATGAAGAGAAGGCTGAGCGCAAAGCAACAAGGGAGTTGCAAAGAAAAAGAAAACAGATCCAGATTCCACTCTTCAATGGGGACTTTGATTTAGATACATACCTAGATTGGGAAAAGGAGATGGATTTAATTATCAAGTGTCAGGGGTACACCGCAGAGAAGCAGGCTCAATTAGCATCTACTGGTTTATGTGGCTATGCACTTGATTGGTGGTATCAGACAGCTAATACTAGGAGAAAATATGGAGAGCAACAGATTTCTTCTTGGTATGAGATGAAGTCTGTCATGAAGAAGAGGTTTGTAGCCAAGAGGTATGGGCAAACTGACCTTGAAAGAATGCAATTCCAAGCTAGGGAAGCTAAAGGATGTGTTAGGAAATCCAAAGATGAGCCAAAGTCCTACTGTGGTCATGAGGAACAAAGAAAGTTGCAGCTACATAATGTATATCTTGATGAATTGCAAAGCCCACATTTCAAGGAACACCTCCTGAAGATCATAGATAAATCACTCACTGTTGTGATTAAAAACACACATCAGAGGTCAGTCCCACGTCCAGCATCAAGAGCTGATGAGCTAGGTTGCTACCATAATGAACCAGCAGAGAAGAAAGAAGAAACTGCAGCAAAACAGGGTGAGAGAGAACAATATTTTGAATCAGAACCAAGCACTCTTTGTGAAGCAGACAACTTGGAAAACACTCTGAAACAGGAGAAGAGATTATCAGCTAGGTGTAGTCACGTGCCTGATCAGACAAATAAAGAAGAGGGAGTGCTTGAAGAGTCATCTACAGCTCCTGATTTGGACTTTGTTTTGGTTGATCAAGGAGAAAGTAATAAGACTTTAACTTGTGATTTACTGATCAGACCTATGGTATGTTTTAAGTTCAGCTTTGTTGACCAACTGAGGGTTTCCAAAGGGTTGCAACAGATTTTTTTTGAACAAGGAGGAAGCTTGTGTTTGCATAAAAGCATCAACAACAATCTGATCCAAATAGCAGCATCATTGGAGCTTGACTTGGAAGGGTTATTGCATCAAAGGAGAGAACCAATGCTAGTTTATGGTTTGTCTAAGCTGAGATCACATTCTCAGAAATTTAAGATCAAGATTTGTGCTGGGTATCAGTGGAGAGAAGCTCAATCAGAAGCTGTGAGATCTGATCTAAACAAGGAACAGAAATTGTTTGCTCTATGTGTTGCTCGTAAGAAGCACTGTCCAGTGAAGCATCTAGAACGTGTGAAGGCTTTACAAAGCTTTGTGTTTGAGCCTGGAGGGGAGATAAATGTGCACAAGAGCATTAACAACACCCTGGTCCAAGAAGAAACAATGCAGCAGAGATTGGACTGTACATTCATCTTTAAAGAACAAGATTTGAGGACAAATATTTTTAAAGGAGAAGGGAATGGTGCGACCTGGAGAAGCTTCAAATTAATGTCCTGGAAGCTAATGCAAGTCCTTGAAAGGCAGTGGGTCATAGGAAAGCTTAATGGACTCATTGGACAGCTTATTGGCCTTATTCATGAGGTATTGGACCGAGAGAAGGCTATGGGCCTTGCTGAGGCCTTTATAAAGATAGGAATGACTACGGACCAACATGGACGTCTAGTATGCAACCTGATTGACCAGGAAATGGATGGAAGAAAGCTGGTTGGACAGGAAATGGAATGGGTGATTCAGTGTGATCGAGAAATGCACTGTTCAAACCGACATGGGCGAGAAATGAGTTGGAAATGGAAGATGAAGAACCAAAGCTGGAAATGGAACATGAGAAGGATCTTTATCATTCAAATGAGCATAAGAAGCAACTTGGTCGGACCTGGAACAAGATGGATCGAGCCCAAGCAAGAATTGTTCGAAAAAGGCCTTTATCGGCCCAAAAAGTGGAAAGACAAGCCAGCTTGGATTATGATTGGCCCAAGAGGATAAGGCACGTCCAAGATGGTTTATTTTAAGTTTATTTATGATTTTATTAAGTGTAAACCAATTAGAATTAAGTTTGGTGATTTATAAACCAATTAGCAATGGGATTAGGATATGGTTTTTACTAAACCGAATTGGTTTTGGTTTAGGGTTTTCTCTAGCTTAGGATTTCGTTTTGGCTTTCTTATTTATGTTAAACACGAGCCTCCATGTATCATTAACCATTGATTGAATAAACTGAAGCTTTGTTGGCTCAACAACCGTCTCCTTGGAGACTTTCTTATCATTGTTCTTAGTGAACAACTTTTATCACAATAAGAAGAGTGATCTTCTGTGATTCATCCAGACACCAAGCAGGGTGAACCTGTGTCTCAGGAGTAGCAAAACATCTTTAGAGCAGCTCATATTTCTAAGGAGAAGACCACCTCCATCACCTATCATCCACCCACGCCCCCTTCAAGTGATCCAGGGAGAGACAGCCATTCCAGGGCCGCACCAAGTGGTATCAGAGCCACTTGAAGGTTAGGGTTTGAATTCTCACCTAGGAGCACGAAATCTATCATATCCAGCAGTCTCCTATGTCTTATTTTGAAAGCAAAAGAAGTCATGAAGAGAAGGCTGAGCGCAAAGCAACAAGGGAGTTGCAAAGAAGCAGAAAACAGATCCAGATTCCACTCTTCAATGGGGACTTTGATTTAGATACATACCTAGATTGGGAAAAGGAGATGGATTTAATTATCAAGTGTCAGGGGTACACCGCAGAGAAGCAGGCTCAATTAGCATCTACTGGTTTATGTGGCTATGCACTTGATTGGTGGTATCAGACAGCTAATACTAGGAGACAATATGGAGAGCAACAGATTTCTTCTTGGTATGAGATGAAGGCTGTCATGAAGAAGAGGTTTGTAGCCAAGAGGTATGGGCAAACTGACCTTGAAAGAATGCAATTCCAAGCTAGGGAAGCTAAAGGATGTGTTAGGAAATCCAAAGATGAGCCAAAGTCCTACTGTGGTCATGAGGAACAAAGAAAGTTGCAGCTACATAATGCATATCTTGATGAATTGCAAAGCCCACAGTTCAAGGAACACCTCCTGAAGATCATAGATAAATCACTCACTGTTGTGATTAAAAACACACATCAGAGGTCAGTCCCACGTCCAGCATCAAGAGCTGATGAGCTAGGTTGCTACCAGAATGAACCAGCAGAGAAGAAAGAAGAAACAATGCAGCAGAGATTGGAATGTACATTCATCTTTAAAGAACAAGATTTGAGGACAAATCTTTTTAAAGGAG
>NW_026619843.1:0-6751 GCF_000801105.2 Raphanus sativus | reverse complement strand
GAACAGATTTTTATTTTTTACTTTTTATAAATAAATTTTATTATGTCTTGTAAACCGTGAATAAAAATATAACTATATAAAGTTAAACAATATTGTATTCTAAATTTAGATATCAATTTAGGTGGTGGATTTATGATTGCTTTTTCAAGTTTTTAATTAATTATTATTATTATAACATTAATATATCTAAATCGATTTTTTCATTGTTTTAAGGTTATCTCCGTAATCAATATAGCATTATTCTTTTTCATGTTTATTAATTAAATATTTTAGGTTTATGTTTCAACATTAATTATTTTGAACATTAGTATGTTTTATGATTGTTTAATTTAACAAAAATAATAAATACTAAAATAGGATTAGGTAGTTTCTCAATGAAAATAAAGTATAATTAAATAGTTATTTTAGTTTATGATCGATTTATGAAATTATTTATTAAATTAGGAAAAGACAAAGAATACTTAAATGTAAGTTTGTTAATTACTTCAATAGCATATTATAGATACTAGGTGACCGGTCCGCACCCTGTGTGGGCATAAACATATTCAAATTATGGACTAAATAGTACTTTGTTTTAGAAGTAACGGATTTTATATCATAAGACCACCGTCTTTGGGATAAAGCATCAGGCACAGAAAAATGCTGGTACTCAATATTTTACATGGACGAGATGGAACAAAGTAACTTCAGTATCAAGAGGTATTTACTGTATGTATGTATAATTGCAACGTCCCAAAATAATTTGTGTGTTTAAGAATATATTTTATTTTTCAAATCTGGAATTAATAGTGTATAGTTTTAGAAGTAACATATTTTATATTATCACTAATTAGAATTGTATTGTATATGTGTTGTAATTCTTTATTTTAGGTGAAAAATATTATTATGTTTAAATTTTAGTAAAATTTATGTAGACATATTAAAAGAAAATATAATAAAATTGAAAATATTATCCATAAATTATATAAAGTATGAAGTACAATTCTCGATAAAGAAAACAACTTCCATTAGAAACCTGCAAAAATGTATTTAATTTTGTAAGCAAGTGGACGGGTTAATATAATTTGAAAGATTTATAAAATAAAGAATAATGACATGACTTATGTTAATTGTGAGATAGATATTAACATTTAATGTTGATTTATATTTTGGTAAATTTTAGAATATGGTAATAACTCATAAGTCATCATTAATACAACAAAATATATAATAGCTGAAATAGAAATAAACTATTATCTTACAATTTTCGGAATATTATTTAATTATATTTTTCTATGTATATAATTTTTATTACTGAATATTCCTTTAAAGTTTATGCAGTTTTTCTAAATAAATTATAATTTAATAATCTCAATTGTCAATACCATTAGTTTCTTTTTAATCTACAAGTTTGAAAAAAAAATTTAGAGTACATTTTGATAATTATATACTTAACAAAAAATTTCACTTAATTTTATAGAACTTGATTTATCATATTTCAACCAAAAGGAGTGAAAATGTTTTAGAAGTTGAAAGTTTCATATCTAACTTGGTTTCTTGAAAAGAGACATGTGACAGATACAGTGATGAGTATGGTCCAATGTTATACTCCAAGTGTATAGATTGTTTCAAATTTTATTTTTGGCAACTGTGTATCAAATAGCGTCTACATAATTCATGGATGTCTCTTTCAAAGCTCTTCTCGGATCCATGAAGATAACACTTTATTGTTGGGTTCTTTAGAGGAACTTGACAAGATTGAGAGGAGGAAACAGGTTGGTGAGAACGATGATGATGATGATGATGATGATGATGATGATGATGATGATGAGAATATAACTCTAAACCATGTTTTATGGTCGTGTCCATGTATGGCTGATGGTCTGAGGGAGAGTAACTACAAGGAATTTCTTTGGGGAACTGATTGCACCGAGAGTTTTCTAAAATAATCAAAGTTAAAGGTAAGTGGTCAACTTCTAATGATGTTTTCGTATGTGATTATTTAAATTTAATGTGTTTTGTTTACCGTTTTAAATGATCATAAGATCATATGAAGGACCTGATGCAAGATCAGATCGAGAAGACATGGGAAACATGCTATGTGGGTACTCACATTAACATTAATCAAAATTTATATTATTAAACTCGATAAAAACCAATTTCTATGAGTATAAATATAAAATTTTTATATTATGTCTAAGTTCAAACAACAAAAATAATATTAGATTATCTTATATAAAATACAAAATCTTAAAATGTCACCAACATTGTTTGTACAAACAATACAAATAATATTGGATGTCCTTTTTCTTAAACTATTATTTAGATTTTATTTGATTTTGCAAGCATTTAGAAACTTAAAAATGAAACCATTGGTTTGACATAAGAACTGTCGAAAATTCATATAACATGAAGCCAAACAAATATAATAGTTTTAGGTTTATCACCGAAAAATGAAAAACCTCGATCACTTCAACCGAAGAAAACAAAATAAATATGGATTTAGAATGGTATATATGTTTTAAGAGGTTAAAAAAATAACGTAATAACCGAACGAATATCCAGATTAAACAGATATAATGACTTTTATCTTAAAAAGTAGGGTTGGGCAATATATCTGGAACTGAAGAACCGACCCGAAACCGAACCGAAAATCAGGGTCCTGAACTCGATCAGACACGGGGTAAATAACCGAATGGTTCCTAAACTGATGTATCCGAAGAACCGGTACTCAACCCAATCCGAACCGAGAAGCGAATGAGTATCCGAAGATTTTTGAAATGTAAATATATATTTAAAAAATATTATTTATAATTATATGTATAATTTTGTTTAAAAATTAAATTTAAAATTATAAATTAAATATATTAATTATTTTGTGTATTTTCAGATAAAATATGATAGTTTGTATTATAAAAGAAATACTCAAAAAAACGTGTCTAATGAGTAATTTTAGTTATTTTTTGGTACATTTGAATAGTTTGGATACAAAATACCCAAACCGAATCGGGTAATATGGTTACTTTGAGTATGAACCAGTTTCAGATATATTAGTTATTTGGTTATTTTAAGGTTCTTTTACATCAAAACCGAACCCACTCGAACCCGGGAGGACTCGACTCGAACCCGACTCGGAATTTTGTAATACCCGAAAAAGACTTAATTTTCAAACCTGAGAAACCGATATCCGAAAGAACCGACGGATACCTAATACTCATGCCTATTAAAAAGATAACAAAATCAATAATCTCATCCCGTGCAAGGCACGGGTTATTACATAGTACTATACTATTTTGGATACATGAAATATAACAATTACTAATCACACATACAAGTAATCGATTCTATACATTATATTTTATATTTGGTTTTGGGTTTAGGGATTCGGATTTAGGGTTTTGTATTTAGAAATTAAAGTTGGGGTGAGGGTGGGGTAGTGTTTACTATTTAGAGGTTATGTTTGTGGTTAGAAGACTATACTTCTTTGGCGAAATGTAATAGAATATTTGGGGTAGGTTTAGTATTATGGTTTAGTATTTAAAACTTGGGGTGTGTTTGGTATTAAAGGTTGTGGGTGAGGTTAAACATTATAAATATATATTATAATTTATATTTGGATTTGGTTTTAGTGATTATGGTTTAGAGTTTGGTATTTAAAAGTTGGGATTGAGTTTAGTATTTAGTGGTTGTGAGTGATGTTAGAGTCCTATACTATTTCGATGATGGAATACACTTTTTATTAATTTTTTATGTTATCCATTCATTTACTTTATTTAGTGACTAAGTATGAGATAAATCATGCATTTAAGGATAGGTGTTGGGGTTTAAAATTCATGGGATGTGGGTAATGGCAGAATACTATACTACTAGGGTCGGCCCGCCCTACGGACGGGAATTTATAATAAAAGTTATTTTAGACTAATTTATAAAATATTTAATTTTTTTATAGATTAAAAAAATATTATAAACGAAGAAATAATGAAATAATTATTAGATTATAATAATATTTACTTTTTGAATTATTTCACTATTCTTTGATAAATAGTATTATATTTTTAATATATTTTTAGTTTCAAATGTTTAAGTTTATAATATACTAGATATGGACCCGTGCGTTGCACGGATTTTATTTGATTTTTTAATTTCACGAACACATAAAAATGATGAAAATTATTTTTTAAATTATTCTTGGATTTTCCGTATATATTGGTGTCATTTTAATAACAATAATATGTTTTTTACATAAATTTTGATTGGTATTTATTTTTCAACAATTATAGTGTTTTAAATAGTATATTGTTATTTTTATTTTTAATAAATATTTCACTTTTAATTATTTTTCAAAATAAAATTACTTATAGTTATTTGAAACATGTATAACTGTGAACTTTCTATATTTTTTTTTCCATCATGAACTTTCTATATTTTTTATATTGTGCAAGGCAAACTAAAAACAACTCGATTCAAAATATTAATGTTAGACCATCAACAATGGTTTCAATACCCTCATTTTTTTTTTACATTCTACATCATCTTTCTTTTCTTCCACTTCATTTATTCAATACCCACTTCAATTTAAACCTCTACAATGATTTGTTTAAAAAAATTCAACACCCTACCCAAGACTTTTAGTTCATATTATTTGTTTTTCTTACCATATAATAATTATATATTAATAATTAACATAAAATTAATATAACATAACTTTTAATAATATTTATTTTAAATAATACCAAAATAAATATTAATAAAAATTTAAAATTAAGAACATATTTTTAACAAAAAAGAATAAAACGCTAAAATAATTTATTATGATAAAAATTGACGTTTTTCTGTATTCAAATGAAATGAGAGTTGTCTCTATTTATAGATAAGAAAAAATATGAATTGTGATATAATTTTGATATTTTTTAAAAAAGTTTTATTATATAAAAAATACGTTTGAATTATTGGGTGAAAAACAAAACAAAAAAATCTGAACAACCAATCAGAACATAGTTTTTAAATATTATCCAGATTAAAAAAATAGAAAGCGTTGCGCGTGGATACACACACGCACCTATTTTAACCCAATCAATACGTGACACGTGACAGTTGTGGGCCAAAAAAAAGTTTCAACCGTTGAAACTTTACAACATCCATCTATGCCACATGGATTTTATATATTTATCAACACCTTCATTGGAGAAGGTTCAAATGTTGAAAAGGGTTATCAACACCCCATTGTGGGTGGTCTTACACAACACCAATCAATATATTTTATTGATAGTCAACTAAATATCAAATATATTGCTAGATAAGACATCAAATTTGTTTACTTTAGCATTCATGGCGTGACTTTAACCTTCTTTTCTATATATTATATTTTATAAAACACTATGGTCGCTATGCCTTAAAAATCTAAAGCTCTCCAATTATAGTGACTCTTGATAGTGCAACATATAATTGTAAGATTGAATTTGGCAAATAGACCAATCTTTTAAACTTTAACCTTAACTCTTGTTTATAGTCGTTGCATAATAAACTCTTATAGGAAATTGAAATCTTTTCAATTTCAAAAGTCATTCTGCATCTGTTGGTATGAGACTTATTCAAAGAATAAAAATATGTTTTCCACATAACTTCCGGTTAGGATTTCTCCTTCAATAATCATGTTGCCTAGGCGAGTTATTAGTAACATTGTTCTATTGCAAGTATTTCTCTTTGAACTAAATTCCTTAATAGCATGACCTACAACATTCAATTGCAAAGTTGTTCTCTTTGATTTAAATTCTATAATAGCATCTACAAAAGCATAACCAATTTTATATATCGATAGATCAAACACACAAAAGCATAAACACACATAAGCATAATAGTCACATTAACTTAGCCACACCAACAGAACATCTATATAGGGATGGACAAAATATCTGTAAATTTTGATTTAATTCGTTATCCATTTTGATTTGAACCGAAATTTCAAATATCTGTAACTCTATGAAGCAAAGCAAATACTTATATGCAATATCCAAAAGAAACAAAGAAAATCACAAATACTAATATTTTTCAGAATGGATATCTGATCCGTTATATGCATATACATACATGTATTAAAGAATTATATATATAAGTTCTATAAATATTGTATTGTATATAAGTTTATAGTATTTTTATTTACTAAATTTATTAAGTTATTTATTAGAATTTTAAAAATTAATAATTTTTATTTTTGTAATAATATTATATTATTATTTTATGTTTTTATTTTTATTTGTTTTTTAATTTTAATTTATTTTTACGGATAGAATCTGATATCATGTCAAAATTCTAAAATTTTATGGATATCCAGAACACCGAATATCCGGTGGCTCAGATCGAATCAGATCGAATAATTGATTATTCTGATAGAAAGATCGGTCATAATATCTCAAAACCCCAGATATCCGATTCATTTTCACACCTACATCTATATGTACAAATTCCTAAGTATAATTGCAATAATAACTAATGTACAGCAGCATGACAGTTATATTTTTTTTTAAATTGAACATCAATTTTATTTTCTCACCATGTAACACCCAAAGAAAATGATAACACACGAAGATATGAAAGAACATGCAGAAAAACTCACCTCATATTTTTCTAGTGTCTCTTGACAATATATGAGAGAGTTTAATCACATATCTAGATGTCATTAATTTAATTCATTTTGGTTTATGATTTTTAAAATAAAATTAATACCAAATCTTTTTTTACAATTTTCTTTTTTTTTCTTTGGATTTTAGAAAAG
>NW_026619842.1:0-6754 GCF_000801105.2 Raphanus sativus | reverse complement strand
AATATTTTTATTCATTATTCTATTCCAAACTTTCTTTACCTTTTTCTTTCATTTCAGGAGCTCCATTTATATATAGCATTTCAAGACATTGTCACTCACTTTTCTATAATTGCAACTTTGCTTATAAGTAATTAATTAGGGCTTGGCCCCATTTTTTAGAAATATTGGTTTACTAATTCTTAGTTAACATCACTGGATCAATACACAAAATTAATCTTAAACATTTTTTTCTTATAATAAGTCTTAATCTTCTTTGCTAAAACGAGATAGACATTACAAAAGGATAGAATCACTGAAGGCTAAACAAAGATTTCATTTAGTTTTAGAGAAAATGGTAAGTACAATAACAATTTGCAACTTAATGTCTTACAGTCATAAAATTTTCAACATGGTTTTGTAATGTGTCATGTTGTACTTAGTTTTATATCAGACATTGTCACTCACTTCTCTATAATTGCAGAAACTATGATTTGGATTTCTAGGCGAAGAAAATTCCCTTCTGGTGTTTGGTGTGAGAGTAAACACTATGGAAAGAATGTACTTAATTTCTCAAATGAATACTTTGAAAATAGATGAATACACCATCTAATAGTCTAATTGAAGATCATAACACTTTTCATTTTCACTTGTGTACCTGTCCGTAGGGCGAGTTTAACCCTAGTTAATTTAAAGAATGAATGTTTAGCTACCGGTAATCCAAAGGATTACTAAATCGAGAATTTACTTCAATACTTCCTGCCACAAATCTATCAACGGGCTCAATCATCTTCGTCAATCTGCAGATGGTAACTATGACAATGGTACGTATCTTTCGGCATATTAATGTTGTGCAGAGGCAGTTTTGAAGAGGGAAAAGAATATCTTGATAAGTTATCATGGAGAAATAATCAATTCAGATCTGCGCAATGCTGTACCATGATTAAGAAATCACGGAATGAAAATCAATTTGAAGACAAAATATTTGACAAACACGTCCAGGATTAAGAGACTGGAAACGTACTGATGATAGAGACTAAAAGGTCATGAAAAAGTGAGGAGTATATAGCTAACATGAAAATTTGGAATGAATTTAAAGTTAGATTTCAAAGTAATTTGACAATCATTATAGAATTTCGGCAAAGGATTACAAAGGAAAAAGAATGTTAGAGACAAGTTTTATATAGATTAATTGCTGCAGTGAAATGTCTTTTAAAAATAAATTTGGCGTTTCGAGAATCAAATAAGAAATTTTACCAATATAGTAATGTTGATTTTTTTAGGAATGATTGAGATAATTTCTGAATTTGATGTGATTATGCATATAAGACGCATCCAAACTCATGAGGTACATCACCATTATCTTGGTCATAACATTCAAAACAAGCTAATTTTTATTCTCGCATATAAGGTTACATTTTGTTTCACAAGTGTCATTAAAGAACCAAAATATTTTTTATATTATCCTTAATTGTACACCGGACATGAGTCGCCAAGATAAAATGAATATAATTGTACGATGTGTAAATATGTAAAATAAAAATATTAGTTTACAAGAGTATTTCTTAGAGTTTCTTAAGGTATATGATACATCAAAGACTAGGCCTCTTTAATGAATGTAAGTGTTCTTAATTCTCTTGATCTTGATATTAAAAATGTGAGCAGACAAGGTTATGATAATGGTTTTAATAGGAAAGGAAAACACCAAGGAGTTCAAAACCGGTTTCTTGAAATTAAGTCAAAAGCATTGTTTATGCCATGCACTTGTCATAGCTTGAATCTTGTTGTTACTGACATGACAGATATTTGTGTGAAAGCTGTTTTTTTCTGGGATTGTGCAACGCATATACACTTTATTTTCGAGCTCTATAAAAATATGGAATATTTTACTAAAGCATATTTCATGTGTCACATTAAATTTTTTGTCTAATACTTAGATGAGAGAGTCGAATAAAAAGTGTAAAAGGTATAAGATATCAAGTTCCTCAAATAAGATCAGCTTTATTAGAGCTATATTTGTGTGAGGCTGAAAGTTTAGTTGATTCACTTGAGAATTTTGAAGTTTTGCTTGGTATTGTCTTTTGGCGTGATATTTTATATTAACATGGTAAGTAAGAAATTTCAAGATAAATCCAACGTATTCATAATTCCATGAAACATGTAGCAAGTGTGATGTCTTATTTTGAGAAATATAGAAATGATGGATTTAACTCTAGTATGAACATGGCTAAAGATCTTGGCCATGAGATGGATATTGATGCTACATTTTTCAATAGCGTCAATGTTTTTTTCAAACATCCGAAGATGCTTTTAAATTCAACTATTTCCTTGTTGTTGCGGATATGAAAATTAATTCGTTAAATTATAGATTTAAGCAAATGAAAATATATGAAAAAGTTTTGTTTTTTATATAATTCGGTGAAGCTAAAGTCATTTGATGCTATTGAATTAAAAGAAAATTGCACTAATTTTTATAAAACGTTCTCTCATAACGATTCATCAGATGTTGATTTGGATGAGTATTTTTCTAAGTACGTTGCAGGTGAGTTCATCCGATGAAACGATGACACGGATTCAAATTCTTGAGTTGGTAAAAGATATGGATTGTTATCCAAATATTGATATTGCTTATTGAATTTTACTAACGAGACATGTAATTGCATCAACCGAAAGAAGTTTCTCTAAACTAAAATTATTGAAATATTGTTTGAAATTATCAATGTCTCAAGAAATGTTGAACGGTCTATCAATTTTCTGCATTGAAATCTTTTTTTTTTGAAAAATATGAATTTTTAATCAATTGTCAATAAATCTACATCAACTAAAGATAACAAAAAACATTTTATGTGATTGTCTTTTCGTTTTTTAAAGGATTGATTACTCTTTTATATTTGTTTCAGGTCTTAGAACTTTTAGTTCAAGTTAAAGAAATGCAATGAAAAAAGTATAAAAACATTTATAAAAGGTCTATATTATATGTTTTGTATAGACCTATTATATTGGTTAAGACGGCACTACCTAGTATAATCTTAACAAAAAAAGAAGTAAAACTAGAAAATATATTCTAGGGTTACATGGTCCCAGCGGTTAATTTCAACTTATAACTGAAGTTGAATAGGAGACATATAAAAGGACAAATGCATGTAATCAACTATTTAAGCCAATACCTTATTTATTATCGTTTATTTGTCTATGTAAATGCTACTTGGAGGGAGAGGGCTGAAGATAACAAATTGGAGGAATCGTGACCGTAGGATGAGGAAGCAAAGTGATATAAATGATGGGAGTATAAAACATCGGTGTTAAGTGGTTTAATGAGTAGGTATGATGATCACATCAAATATGCCACCAATCCTTATTACTCTCTTAATCCACCACCATCTTATGCTTTTTGTCACCATCCCCTGCATTATTTCAGTTTGGTTTATGACCTTTAAGAAAATAAATGATGTGTCCTGTCAGTTTGAAAAAAGTGTAGTCTTTTGGGGGACAAAGATAGCTTCTCAGAAGGCAAAAGGAGAGGTGGTCCTTTGGATAAGAACCTCACCTCATCTCTCTCCACCACAACCGAACCAAGCCAAAATCAAGTTGTACTGTAGTAGAATCGAAATGATTTAACGGATTCAGATGAAATATCTCAAATTAATTGAAAATGGAAAGACGTCTCATTAGTTCTAAACAACAACTAGAAAGATCGATCCAAAAGTGCAGCTTATTAGAAACATAAGAACCAACTCATCTGTCTAACTAACAACGATACTCCCCCAAAACATACATCCATTGTTCCACCTAACCAACCAAGAACTTTTAAGGAAAAAAAAAAGAAATGAAAATAAATAATGGTACAACAATCATGCATTATGCCCTTCGCAACTATCATCATCATCATCATCAACCATCATGCATTTTGTCTCTGACGCCACCACCATCATCATCTTCAGCATTCCTACCCCAACCCATTCTCATTCTCACCTCTTTAAGCTCTCTCAGCAACACACGAAAAGGCTCCTCTTTCCTATAAAATTGTGACAAACTGTGGTGCATCTTTCCTTGGACCATCAAGAGACCGATACATGTATAAAGTCTCAACAAACTCCCTATTCTCATCATCATCATCCGAACCAATTACTTCCACAACTAGATTTGGCATTGCACGTGCAACATCCTTGCAGCATCCCATAGACAAGCTGCATGCCGACATCCAAACAAACCTCATGTTGTAATACCGATGCATACCAGAGCGTAACGCAACATCCCCAAACGGACTGTCTCTTATCTCGAGTTTCTGTAGTCTAGGGCAACCTTCGAGGACATGTCTCAGAGCCATGTCACTGTCCCCTGCAAAAGCTACTGACAGAGTACGGATCAGTTTCCCATACTCACCCATATACCTAAAAGCTTGATCCGTAAGCAACCCGGACACGGCGAGCCGAGTTAGTTTCTTGCAGTTTTTAACAATGGCACCAAAACCCTCGTCCATAGCCTTTCCTGTCACATGGTCAGGCCTATGTCGACCCATTATGCAGAGCCTAAACACCGTAAGCTCAGGACAGTTATGTGACATGGCTATCAGGGCAGCATTAGTCATGCGCTGGCAGAAGTAGAGAACAGATTCAAGTTTTCTACAACCCTCGGAGATTGCTTGGAGGCCTAGTTCAGAGACAGGACCTTCACTGTCTTCTCGGGGATCAAAAGGGAAGATCCGGAGCTCACGGAGTTCCTTGCAAGTCGCAGCAACTGCCTGCAGTCCTTCATCACATATCGAATCCAGAGCCTGCATTGTACAAGTTGATCTACTGAATAACTGATATAAAGTATTTCAATCCTTCTGACTGACTCTTTACACACAGATAACTTTTACTTAAAACCATGCAAGACAATAAGGAATTAAGTGTATATTATATATTATTCAATCCTTCTGGCAGATAAATGAAGCATGTAGGAAGGAGGTGAAGAAGGAAACATACCCAGAAAACCTGGAGTTTGTGGCAAGTGTGGATGATGGGCTTAAACATGTCAGGAGAAATGTTAGCATAACTGAAATTGAGAGAGGTAAGATTTGCGCAGACGGGTAAGATAGCAGGAAGGTACTCAGGCATTAACTCCCTGAAACCCGAAAGGCAAACTACAGATTTACAAGCACGGAAAGCAGCGGCGTAATCGGGTTCTTGCTCTTGCTCGGACTGATTATCATGTTTAAAGGAGCCAGTGCCAAGACTGGTGAGCTGGGGAGCTCCGAGTAGCAGGCGGTGGACTTCCTCTAGAGACACAAACCTGTTGAGCCTAAGTTTCCTCAAGAAAGGTGACCTAATAACAAGAGCTTCAAGGGCCTTGAAATTGATAGGAGCTTCCACACAGTCAAATGCTAAAGATTCCAAACAAGTGACATCCTCTGGGAAACAAGAAATCCAATCCACTTCATCGTCTGTGACCTCTGACTCGATCAGATCAAGCACTTTAAGCTTTCTGAAACAAAAATGGACATTAAATCAATAAGTGTTGGTTGGTTCAATAAATAAAGAACACTAAGTTTTTTTTTTTTTGAATTATACAGAGGTATACTGGTCCAGACTAGTCACATGTTGCCACGTGTGTCCTCGCGATGCCAAAATGTTAATTCCCCAGTGGGGCTCCCCGGTTAAGAAGACTAAGTTTCATTACCTGCACTTGTTGGCAACGACAGCGATACCACTGGTTCCAAACCCTTCGCAGCAAACCAAGATGAGCTCTTTGAAACCAGGGAAGGAGTGAGCAAGAAGGGCAAGATCGTCATCAGAAACAAAGATCCGCTTCAAATCGACCTTCTCGAGCCAAGGGTAAGCTTTAGCCATGGTGGAGACCCAAGGAGCGAAGTTAGCACCCCAATCAGGAGGCATGAGATTGAAATCAGCGAACCTAGGTTTCCCTTTGAGGAGCAGAGACCTAACACGCTTGAATCTCTGAGTTAACCTGGTCGGAGAAAGCGCGTAACAGTTGCCTATGAAAACCTCCGATCGAGTCAGACCCTCCACTTTCCACCACAATTTGCAGACCAGAGACGCTGCGTTTCGGTCGGTTCTTGATTCCAGGAACTGTAGCACGTTCTCCAGCACGTTCTCCAGGACGTGGTCTGGGAAAGTCTGAGAGGAGGAGGAGATGCAGTTCCGAGATTTGTTGGGCGAGCAAGGTGGTCGTTGTTGTTGTTGTTGCGACCGTAGATCCGACGGTGGTGGAGATTGGTCTTCTTCATCCTCACTCATGTCTCTTTTGTGCTTTTTTTGATTTCGATTTCGATTTCGATTCGGATTAGACCAAGAGGGAAGAAGCTGCTGCTTAGAGTGGAGCTTTCTCTCTCCACTTCGCCTCCATTATTTGAGCCCTTTTTTTTTGTCTTTTTATATTGTATACAAAAATTAAATAATAACTTTTAAAATGTAACTCCTTTTACTGTATAGTCTCCATCAATTTTTTTACATTTTCGTCCTTTTATTTTATTGAGATCTTTTTTTTTTTTTTTGTGTCACGGATTTTATTGAGATCTTTATTTTTGAAAACGTTATATAAATAAACAGAAAACTAGATTTTGACCCGCACGCCCGTGCGGGTGTATATTTCACAAATATATTTCTATTTATTTTTCATGTCAATATCAAAGCTGGATAAAAATTTCAAATTTGAAGAATCAAACCGATCACGATCTGAAAGAGTAATACCAAACCCAAACCAAAATTGATTAAATATCCAAATTATTCAAAATTTTGATATTTAGACAATCGAAACCATAACCAAATCGAACCAA
>NW_026619841.1:0-6760 GCF_000801105.2 Raphanus sativus | reverse complement strand
TTGAGGTATATGTTGGAGTCTGAGATAAGATCACACGCTAAAAATATTAAAGGGACTTAAACAATATATAAGAGACTTGGTCGCTCCGCTTAACGCATGTTGGAAGCATAGGAAATTTATCAATATATGTTTTTTAATTCAAACTTTTTTTATATTTTTTCGTTTTGAAAATTTTCTTTCAAATTTTCATTTTGAATTAGAAAATTCTTTATAAAACTATTAATTTTTTTTTGAATTATTTATTTATATATTTAATAAAATCCTAAATTCCACCTTGTAAAACTCCATCTTTCAAATCTAAATATTAATCCTATGGTTATGAATGTTTAATTACCTCTTTAAAAGTGACATTGGGAATATGATAGTTTAGGCAATTTCTCTAAACTATTTTGTGATAAAAATAAATTAATACTGTTGATGGGATTGTCTTTTTCAAAAGAAAAAATCATGTTGTAAATAGATTTTGTACAGTTTAAATTGATCAATTGAGTTTCAATAGAGTGCTTATAAACATATGACCAATACAGAAAATTAGGTGTTTTGTCCGCACATGCTGCCATAATTCTTTTATAGACACTTATTAATAAATATACTGTTTTTAAAGCTCAAATATTTTAAATAAAATATTAAATTTATACTATTAAATGAATCTTTCAATCTACAATTTTTTTTTAAATTATTGCTTTAAAAACATTATTTTTGGATAAAATATTAATATTTTACTTTAAAATATGTTCTTATTTTTAACCAGTTTATTATATTAATTTATCAACAGTAATCTAATTAAATAAACAAGTTAGTAAAAAATTGATGTTATTAAACCAAATTCTTGTAATATAATTATATTTACTTTGATTAATATAATATGTAAAGTTGAGCTCAGTTTAACATTTCTTGTGTTTATTTATTTATTTTGAGATTTAGTGGTTTATGGTAATTACAAGAATTTAGTTTAATAACATTACTTTATATTTACAATTTGGTTAAATGTGTCCCATAATAACTAAATAAACACTCAAAAAGACTAACTTGTTGACAAACAAAGCATTAGTATGTAATACTAGGGCCGACCCGTCCTACGGACGGAATGTGAATTTTAGAAAAAAAATCGGAAGGTAATCTATATGTTTAATATACATTTTGGTTAAATATTGTTGTAGTTTAGTTGTAATTTGATTAGTATTCGGTAGGTAATAAAATATGATAAGTGTGATATTTTTTTTTCAGTAGGAACAAATAGATATGAATAATATGCTAATATGTTTCAAAAAAAAAGAATAATATGCTAATAAAAAGGTTTAATTTTGGTTATGTAATCGGAAAACCACAAAACCATATGATATTCTAAACTATTATATATTTATATAACTTTCTGTCGAAAGCTGAGGGGTTTTAAAAAATCAAATAGAATCTTTCAAATAGTCTACAACATATGTACCAAGGAAAACAAACTCGTACAGAATTCATTAATAAATAACTATTGTGATATTTGAAAGCCTTCTATCATGTGATATTTGAAAGCATTTTATTAACTTATGTAATTCAATAAAATAACACAAAAAAACTCGTATACATCTTTTTCCAAAGACTTTAGTAAAAAAAAGATACAGTAGTTGGATTTTTAATGTTTGCCTTGACTATAAAATAATTATATAAATAATTCATGTTTATATATATTTCAATTTGGTTTATGTATATTTTATTATGTTTAGAAATTTATAACTTTGATTCAAAAGCTCCTTTTGTAAGTTTCAAGTCACATGATTTTTAACGATACACTTGACATTCAATTAAATTACTTTGAATCTTTTAATGTTTAAAGTGAACTCACTGCATGGGGAAACTGATGCTGCACTATACTTTGTACAAAAACCAGAATCACACAACTAAATCAAAACAAACCATCTAAAATTGAAATATACTTCATTTCCTTGTACAACAAAATTATTGTTATTCTGCGGAATAGAAAACTTGTCTTCTTTTGTCAGGGTGAATCCATAATCTGTAGCTACACGTTTTTTTCAATATCTAACACATTCTCTTGTTTTGGAATGTGCTTCTCTTTCTCCATTGTTGTTACAAGACGGTCTAACCGAAGCATCTTCCAAGACTAACCGGAATTTATTTGATTTCTCGAAGTCGCCGTCGTCGCTCTCGTCTCCTTTGTCGCCTTTTAGATTTCCTTTTCCCCTCAATTAAATTTTCCAAAAGTAAAAACTATTTTTTACACGTCCAAATCAATTAAAATGGGTTTAATCTTTTTTAATCTGCCATCGGGGTCCACCGTCCAATTTTGAATTTCAAAAGCCTAACTAAACAAAAAATGTCCCAACTATATTTGTTATCATCAGTTACCTTTTTCAGAGGTAAGTTAAGACTTTTCACACAAAAATTGCCTTGGTAGTGATAACTGCTCTATCTTGTAAATAAAACTCAGAAACTGCTCTGCAGTGTAATAAACTCTAATAAAAGCCCAAACGAATTGTAATTACCTTTTAGTGAAACGCTGCGGGTGGATTGTGTACGCGACACATGTCAGACGCTCGACGAACAAATTTATGACGTGGCATCCGACGTGTACAGCCTCAAGAGTGAGAAAACTGTATTTTATATATAAAGATATAAAGATATAAGATAAGAACATTTCTTATCTATCATTATTTTCATTTGTAAATGATATAATAGAGAAAATAAGGTATATTCAATCTATACTTTTACTTTAAAATATATATTGTTATTTTCTATAAAATAATAGTTTTGTTTTAAAATCATAATTTATTATTTCAAATGGTCATTTAACTTTCAAATTCTAATAGTTATAACTAAGACAAATCATTTTGGAAAATAAAAATATTCGAAAAATAAAAAAACCAAATAAATATTAAAATTTTCAACTTAAATAACAAATAAATCTATACGAAAATATCACAAAACTCTCCTTAACAAACAAATATAAATCAAATTTATTGTTATACTTTATATACCTCTTTTTAGTATTCTTTTTTTTTTGTCATCGACTTTACAGACTCAAGAGGACTCTGTAAACCAAACTGGTAACTATCCATATGCACGACAAAGGTCGGTTGATTCCTAGCACATCTAGCGAGGTTGTCGGCCTTTTGATTCTTCGTGCGAGATACGTAAATAATATCTGAACTATGAAAGTTTCCTTTCAAAGTCTCGATATCTGCTAAATAGGTTGCAAAAGCAGGTCATTCTTCTGGTTCTGAAACCATCTTCACCAATTGAGAACAATCTGTCGCAAATGTAACCCTGTACTGCCTCAGATTCCGCATACACTCCATTGCCCAAATTAATGCTTCTATCTATGAGTGAAGAGGAGATAGAGAAGCCCTAACATTCCGTGCTCCCATAAGTCCATCATACCCTTCAAGGGTACTATACATCCTTGTCCCGAGAACATATCCTTATCCTTCCAGGATTCATCAATAAAGCACCACCGTCCTGGAATGGACGGTAGATTCGAGTTCTGTTGTCCTATTACTGGTGTAGGGATAATTTGTGCCTCTTTCCAAAGCCTTGACTCTGTTTGCGCTAGTTTTAAAGTGTCTAAAGGTTCAACATCCAAATTGCTAAAAACTTTGTTATTCCTTCCCTTCCAAATATACCATAATATCCATGCAAACTGATGATCCTCTAGTTTCGGAAGAACTCTCCAGAATAAATAATACATATTAGTAAAAATAGATTCTGTGGGGAAGAAAGAGTGATTTGAAGGGATCTGGGATGGTGCCCAAACCTGACGCGCTGGAGGACATTCAAAAAATACATGATTTATTGATTCCTCTGGAACACCACATCTATCACAATATAAGTCCCCTGATAATCCTCGTGAGTGTAAATTCTTTCTCACCGAAATGCAGCCTGAGACTATTTGCCATAAGAAGTGCTTAATTTTTGATGGGCAGCGAATTTTCCAGTAATGTGCCTTAAGGGAATCCACTGTAGGACCAAAAATTGGTAAAGCCTTGCCTTTATCCGGATAAATCCGTTCGACCTGATATCCAGATTTTACTGAATATTTTCCGTTCTGAGTAAAATGCCATCCAACCCTGTCTATACTATGAAACCTACTCAATGGTATGCTTTCAATAATACTTACATCCATGGGATCCACCAAGGCCCTGATTGCCTGTGAATTCCAGATACGCAGATCTGGATCAATAAGTTGATCTACCATAAGATCGGGGTGACTGAGAACATGATTTTTATTTGCTGGTCTCGGGCGAGTGGTTGGGAGCCAGGGGTCATTCCATACTGATATGGATGACCCTGTTCCCACCATTTTGATTAGTCCTTTGCTAACCAGAGATCTAGCTGAAATAATACTCCGCCAGCCGTATGACGGTGAGTATGATCGGATCGGTTCCAAGGGTGAAGCATTCCTGAAATACCGTCTTTTAATAACTCGTGAAAAGAGTGTGTTAGGTTTCTCTATCAATCGCCATAATTGCTTCCCCAGCATAGCTGTATTGAAATCCATTATATCTTTAAAGCCCAGACCACCTTCTTCTTTACTGATGCATACCTTATCCCAAGATTGCCAGTGCATACCCCTAGTACTTCCTCCTGGACTCCACCAGAATTGTGCAACCACACTTGTTAATTTCTTTACTATCGCCTTTGGTAATCGATAGCAAGACATTACATGATTAGGCAGAGCTGTAGCCACTGACTTAATGATCACTTCCTTACCCCCCTTAGTAAAAAACTTAAAAATCCAGCCATTTATCCTGTTGTTATACCGTTCCTGGAGCTAAACACCTGGATTTTAGATCCCCCAAGATTCTCCGGCAAACCCAAATATGATCCCATACCTCCCAAATTTTGGATACCCAAAATATCTCTCAACTCTTGTCGACTTGACTCCTCAATCTTATGGCCAAATTGTATCGATGACTTTTCAAAGTTAATTAATTGACCAGAAGTAACCTCATATTCCTTTAATATCCGTAGAATGGTTTGACACTCCTCAACGCGTGCTCTACTGAAGAAAAGACTATCATCTGCAAAGAGCAAGTGTGAAATCGATGGACAGGCTCTCGCCACCTTCATACCAGTCAACTGTTTATTTCTCTCCGCTTTTTTAATATTCGCAATCAGAGCTTCCGTACACATAATAAAAAGGTACGGAGATAACGGATCCCCTTGCCGTAGTCCCCTCTGAGAAATTATAAGTCCCCGTGGCTGCCCATTAAGTAACACTTGGTATTGTACAGACGATACACACTCCAACATAAGTTTAATCCAATGAGGGTCAAAACCCATTTTATTGAGAAGCGCTCTAATAAAATCCCACTCGATCCTATCATACGCCTTGCTCATGTCTGTTTTAATTGCCATGAATTTTCCCTGACATGCCTTATTCGTCCGAAGCCCATGAAACATCTCCTGGGCGATTAAAATATTATCCGAGATCAGCCTACCTGCTACAAATGCCGACTGTGTCTCTGAAATAAGTGCGGGAAGACATGCTTTCAATCGCTGGCATAAAACCTTAGATATAATCTTGTACCCGACATTGCATAAACTTATCGGCCTTAACTCTGTCATTCTTGTGGGTCTTTCCGTCTTCGGAATTATACAAATATTAGTAAGATTCAACCTTGGATCCATTTCTCCTGATGCCATAAAATCATTCACCAAAGTAACCAAATCATGTTTTATTATATGCCAAGAGTGTTGAAAAAATAGAGAGGTCATTCCATCAGGTCCGAGAGTCTTTCCTGGGTGCATCATAAATAGAGCATGTCGTACCTCTTCTTCTATTACAAGTCTCAATAGCCGTTAATTTATCTGTGGAGTAATATCCGGATGTATTTCCTCCAAGAAACTATCAAACTCTGAAGGTAGAGTAGTTGTGAACAAATGAGAAAAATAATCCACTGCCACATTCTCAATACCCATATCTTCCATGATCCAATTCCCATTATTATCATGAAGAACTACAATCCTATTACGTACCCGTCTTTGTTTTGTTAAGCCATGATAAAATTTTGTATTAAGATCCCCAGACGTGTACCACATATTTTGGTTTTTCTGATACCAATATTCCTCTTCATCCTTATATGCAGCCTGTAATTTCCGCAAAACCTCTATAATATCCTCTTGAGTCCTAGAGTTGTCGGTCTGAACCTCTTCCAGAACCTTTTGAAGCTCATTTATTTTCTCCTTTCCGAACGGTGGGTTATCTTTTCGGCATCTAGCTATTTCGTGTCTGCAGTTACTGATCTTCCCTACTATATCCACGTTATCATCTCCTGAGTTTGAATACCATTACGGTGGATTTTAGTATTCTAATACTAAAATAAATGTAATAATTTAAAAATATATGCCCTGACATATTCGTTTACAAACAAATATAGATATATTTTATTATTTTCTCAAAATTATTTTTAGTATTTTAGTATAATGATAAATCTAATTATTTAATATGTGTATATACTAATTATAATAATTAATAAATAATAAAGAAAGATGTAGATAAACATAAAATAAATACATGGAATTATCTTTTCTGTTTCAGACATGTTTTTCATCTATTTTTAAGAAATTTTTTATAATATTAATTTGTAATCAGTTAAGCAATAAACTATATATTTATTTAAAGATATTAAAACTTTAATTAGTCTAATTAAAATTATTTATTATAAATGCCATGACATATTTCATTTACAAACACATATAAATCAATTTTTGTTATTTTCTTAAAGCTATCTTTTATATTTTAGTATAATGA
>NW_026619840.1:0-6763 GCF_000801105.2 Raphanus sativus | reverse complement strand
TCACTTGTTACCTCCTTGCTCGCCACCCCAGCATTTTGTAATTCAGTACATCTAAAAAAAAAAAAAAAAAAAAAAAAATTTATTTATTGTTTTTGCTTTTGATTTTACTGGTGACGAGAAGGGGAAGAATCTATGATGCATGCCATTGGGGAAGTTGGGAAAGTAATGGTGGTTTCAGTGAAGTGTTCTGAAGGGGAAGTTAATCGCGCAGAGCAGCCTTATGATCGATCTATCGGAGAGCAGTCTGATTAGCAGAGATGAGTAAGGACTGTGGACCTCAATGGAGCCGTCCTCTCACGACCATTTTGTGCGATATCCTGCACCCGCTCCTGGTAAACCCTAAAACACTCTTGAACTCCACCATAAAAGTTAGCCTGTTCTATACCTAGCCCGTTCTCTCTGAGTAGAGCCTGTGACAAGAAGCTCACGCTGATCTTAATTGAACATAAGGAGTTTTGTCTCGAAAGTGTTGCCTTTTCAGGTTTGAGATGTAGAGTAAGGAGCCGATCTTCGAACAGTGATCAGGGGGTTCTCAGTAAGTGTGTGTGGTCCTAATCTACAGCTTGTATGGTTCAGAGATTTGTGGTAGAGTATGGTTGCTGAGAATAAGCGAGTTCCCACGCTTTCAAACCTTTCTCCATGTTTCTTCGATACTTGCCTTGTTCGGGGACAAACAAGGATCTAGTCTGGGGGAATTGATATATGGTGTTTTTCACATCATTGTATATATGTTTTCATTTGTTTCAGTCACTAATTCGTGTCAGTCTAGTCCTTTGACCTTTTACAGGTCTGGAGTTAGCAGAGAGAAAGAAGAGAAGGTGCCTGATGAAAAGATGTCCTTTTGGAGCATTCCTGCGGAGAACACTCAAGAGAACAGTCCCGAGACTGTTCTCTCTCAAGCGGAACAAGCAGACGGAGTGATCCGGAGATTGTTCCAGACGAATATGGAAACTCCTATTTCAGGAATTAAAGCCTTGTTGCCCTAATTTTTTCTCTTCTGATTGGCGCCTCCATATAAACGCCATCTATCTTTTTTTCTATTTCTTACGCTAGTTTTTACAAGAGAACACTGAGTATTGCGATCTGCAACTTGTAAGGGAGAAGAAATCCCATCCCCTCATAGAGAAGATCATCTGAACCCTATTGTTTTCACACTCTGTTCTTATGCAATTTTATTCAGGATTTATGTCTTTGTTTTATGTGCATCTGATGATCGGTAGTGACCTTGCTCGCCTAGGGTTTTTAGGGTGTTGAGACATGAGCTAAACATAGTTTAAGCGATCCATAACTGTTCTTCATTCATACTGTTCTTATGCTTTCATTAAACTGATCACTTGTGTTAGATCACTAGTTCATCACTTAGTTAACCGCTTAGGATGATAACTTGACATGTATTGAGTGCTTGTTCCAAACGAAAGGGAACAACCGAGGTGCCTGTTCCGATACCATGGAGAACAACGAGAAGTAAGTGGACAGAACAATTCCAGATGAATCACCAGTGGCATCATATACATCACTTGTTACCTCCTTGCTCGCCACCCCAGCATTTTGTAATTCAGTACATCTAAAAAAAAAAAAAAAAAAAAAATTTATTTATGTTTTTGCTTTGATTTACTGGTGACGAGAAGGGGAAGAATCTATGATGCATGCCATTGGGGAAGTTGGGAAAGTAATGGTGGTTTCAGTGAAGTGTTCTGAAGGGGAAGTTAAATCGCGCAGAGCAGCCTTATGATCGATCTATCGGAGAGCAGTCTGATTAGCAGAGATGAGTAAGGACTGTGGACCTCAATGGAGCCGTCCTCTCACGACCATTTTGTGCGATATCCTGCACCCGCTCCTGGTAAACCCTAAAACACTCTTGAACTCCACCATAAAAGTTAGCCTGTTCTATACCTAGCCCGTTCTCTCTGAGTAGAGCCTGTGACAAGAAGCTCACGCTGATCTTAATTGAACATAAGGAGTTTTGTCTCGAAAGTGTTGCCTTTTCAGGTTTGAGATGTAGAGTAAGGAGCCGATCTTCGAACAGTGATCAGGGGGTTCTCAGTAAGTGTGTGTGGTCCTAATCTACAGCTTGTATGGTTCAGAGATTTGTGGTAAGAGTATGGTTGCTGAGAATAAGCGAGTTCCCACGCTTTCAAACCTTTCTCCATGTTCTTGATACTTGCCTTGTTCGGGGACAAACAAGGATCTAAGTCTGGGGGAATTGATATATGGTGTTTTTCACATCATTGTATATATGTTTTCATTTGTTTCAAGTCACTAATTCGTGTCAGTCTAGTCCCTTTTGACCTTTTACAGGTCTGGAGTTAGCAGAAGAAAGAAGAGAAGGTGCCTGATGAAAAGATGTCCTTTTGGAGCATTCCTGCGGAGAACACTCAAGAGAACAGTCCCGAGACTGTTCTCTCTCAAGCGGAACAAGCAGACGGAGTGATCCGGAGATTGTTCCAGACGAATATGGAAACTCCTATTTCAGGAATTAAAGCCTTGTTGCCCTAATCTTTTTCTCTTCTGATTGGCGCCTCCATATAAAACGCCATCTATCTATTTTTTCTATTTTCTTACGCTAGTTTTTACAAGAGAACACTGAGTATTGCGATCTGCAACTTGTAAGGGAGAAGAATCCATCCCCTCATAGAGAAGATCATCTGAACCCTATTGTTTCACACTCTGTTCTTATGCAATTTTATTCAGGATTTATGTCTTTGTTTATGTGCATCATGATCGAGTAGTGACCTTGCTCGCCTAGGGTTTTTAGGGTGTTGAGACATGAGCTAAACATAGATAAGCGATCCATAACTGTTCTTCATTCATACTGTTCTTACTGCTTTCATTAAACTGATCACTTGATGTTAGATCACTAGTTCATCACTTAGTTAACCGCTTAGGATGATAACTTGACATGTATTGAATGAGCTTAGTATCCCTAATCAGCGAAAGTAGATATTAGGGTGGTAAGTGAACTGATCGGACCTGTTCTCTAAAGCTTGCAATCGATTCTCATCCCAACGACAGTTAGGTGGTGAGATCGATCTGCAAAGCGATCACTACCACGACAGTGGAGTGCTCCAGCTGAGTGATCTGAGTTCTAGAAAGCACTTCATCGCGCTTGAATAATTGTTTGGCTCCAATTCAGCACCCAAAGAAATACCCTAGGCTAGCTCTTGTTTAATTGAATTAATCTCGTGTTTATTTTGCTTGTTTACTATCGCCTATTTCAACCAAATCATATCTTCTTCTTAGCTTGATTCTGAAACTTATAGAACTAGAGTGTAGACTGGTCCTCTGGATTTGAATCTCAAGTACTACAATTGCAACTGTTAACTTGGCAGTAGCAAGGATTCATTTTTAGTGTATCATTTGCCTCCACTCCGAGGGATTGAACACCAGATAGACTTAGTTCCAGGAGCCTCCTTGCCCAACAGACCTGCTTACCGAACTAACCCTGATGAAACTAAAGAGTTGCAAAGACAAGTTGATGAGCTGATGGAGAAGGGTCACATCCGAGAGAGTATGAGCCCATGTGCAGTACCTGTGTTGTTGGTGCCAAAGAAAGATGGAAGCTGGCGCATGTGTGTGGACTGCAGAGCCATCAACAACATCACGGTAAAGTATAGACATCCTATCCCTAGACTTGACGACATGCTTGATGAACTTCATGGTTCTTGCATCTTTTCTAAAGTAGATTTGAAAAGTGGATATCATCAGATTAGGATGAAAGAAGGTGATGAATGGAAGACTGCCTTTAAAACAAAACATGGTTTGTATGAATGGCTTGTTATGCCTTTTGGCTTAACCAATGCACCTAGCACTTTTATGAGACTAATGAATCATGTTTTGAGAGCTTTCATAGGTCGCTTTGTAGTAGTTTACTTCGATGATATTCTGATCTATAGCAAAAGCTTGACTGAACATGTTGATCATGTGAAATCTGTTCTAGAAGTGCTTAGGAAGGAGTATCTGTTTGCTAACTTTAAAAAGTGTACTTTTGGAACAGATCACCTTGTGTTTTTAGGTTTTGTTGTCTCAGCACAGGGAATCAAAGTTGACGAGGAAAAGGTGAAAGCAATAAAAGAATGGCCAATTCCTACCAGTGTAAGTGAGGTAAGGAGCTTTCATGGGTTGGCTGGGTTCTACAGGCGTTTTGTTAGGGACTTCAGCACCATTGCGGCCCCTCTCACTGAGGTTATCAAGAAGAATGTGGGATTCCAGTGGAGGAAAGAACAAGAAGAGGCATTCCAAACTTTGAAAGGGAAGTTGACCAATGCACCTTTGTTAGCTCTTCCTGATTTTTCTAAGACTTTTGAAATTGAGTGTGATGCTTCTGGTGTAGGTATTGGAGCTGTTTTGATGCAAGAGAAGAAACCAATTGCTTACTTCAGTGAGAAATTAGGAGGAGCCATGCTGAACTATCCTACCTATGATTAGGAACTCTATGCACTCATCCGAGCTCTAGAAACTTGGCAGCACTACCTTTGGCCAAAAGAATTTGTGATCCACACTGATCATGAGTCTCTCAAGCACTTGAAAGGACAGCACAAGCTCAACAAAAGGCACGCAAGATGGGTAGAATTTCTTGAAACCTTCCCTTATGTTATTCACTTCAAGCAAGGTAAGGAAAACATTGTTGCTGATGCTTTGTCTAGAAGATACACTTTGTTTTCATCCATGGAAGCTAAGTTGTTAGGATTTGAGCAGATTAAGTCTTACTATGTTGATGATTCTGACTTTGGAGATATTTTCAGAGAGTGTGAGACACATCCAAGTGGAGATTACTATCAAACTGATGGTTTCTTGTTCTTTAAAAATCGTTTGTGTCTTCCTAATAGTTCTTTGAGAGAAATGTATGTCAGGGAAGCTCATGAAGGTGGACTCATGGGACATTTTGGAGTTGCAAAGACTTATAGCACCTTGAAAGAACATTTCTACTGGCCAAGCATGAAGAAAGATGTAGAAAAGATCTGCAAAAAGTGTGTTGTTTGCATCCAAGCCAAAGCCAAAGCACGACCACAAGGTTTGTATACTCCTCTTCCTATTCCTAGTGCACCTTGGGTTGACATATCTATGGATTTTGTTCTTGGATTGCCTAGGACTAGAAAGGGTCGAGACTCCATCTTTGTTGTAGTAGATAGGTTTTCCAAGATGGCTCATTTCATACCTGGTCATCAAACTGACAATGATGTGAAAGTTGCTGAATTGTTCTTTAGAGAAGTAGTACGTTTGCATGGCATGCCTAGAATCATTGTGTCTGATAGGGATACTAAATTCTTGAGCCACTTCTGGAAAACTTTATGGTCTAAGTTAGGCACCAAGCTTTTGTTTTCTACTACTTGCCATCCTCAAACTGATGGGTAAACTGAAGTAGTTAATAGATCCTTGTCTACTATCTTGCGAACTGTTGTTAAAAAGAACCTTAAGTCTTGGGAGGATTGTTTACCTCATGTTGAGTTTGCATACAACCATTCTGTTCATAGAGCTACTAAGTTTTCTCCTTTCCAGGTTGTGTATGGTTTTAATCCTCTAACTCCTTTGGATCTATTTCCTTTACCTCTTTGTGAACAAGCTAACCTTGATGGCATTGCCAAGGCCGAGTATGTTGTTTCTTTGCGTGAACAGGTTAAGAAGAACATAGAAGAGAGGACCAAGGAGTATGAGAAACACGCCAACAAAGGCAGACGTGAACTAGTCTTGGAACCAGGAGATTTGGTGTGGGTACATTTGAGGAAAGAAAGGTTTCCTGCTGAAAGAAAGTCCAAGCTCATGCCAAGAACAGATGGACCATTCCGAGTTCTCAAAAGGATAAATAATAATGCTTATCAGATTGATCTTCAAGATAAGTACACTGTGAGCTCTACCTTCAATATTGCTGATTTGATTCCTTATATTGCAGATGGTTCGGATTTGAGGTCAAATCCTTTCAAAGGAGGAGGGCATGATGCAACCAAGCCTATACTTGCTAAAGGATTGGCGACAGATGAGCTGAACCAGCTCACTGATACTGATGAGGAGACAAGTGAGCTAAACCAGCTGAGTGAGACTGAAGAGAAGCAGGATGAGCTGAACACTGATGGGGAGTTGAACACTGATGGCAAGATGGACCAAGACCCATTCTCCTTTCCTAGTGGGCCAATCACTCGATCACAAACCAGGAAATTGAAGGAAGCAATTGTTGGTTTGGTTTGCTTCAAACCAAACTCGGATTCAATCAAGGATCAAGACCAAACCGAAGTCAAGATATTCAACTATTCAGTCTTTGGTCTTGCCTAAGTTTTCTACAAGTTTTAAGTATGAGTTTATGTTTTCAATAAGTCAAAAACGTGTTCTTTGTTCTACATAAACCCTATGTCGATTTCTAATAAGATTCATTCACTTTTTTTATCAAAAATCTCTAAAACTGTGAATCCTTTGTTCATCTTTGAACATTGTTTGCTTAGGAGTAAAATCCTCTGCTTTTTGCTTGTTGATCACGTCCGAGCGGTGCCCTGCTCGATCACAAGCACATCGAACAAGTGTTTGATCTCCCATCGATCTCACACTGAAGTATCATCAACCATCTCTACCTTCATCCATAAACCATCTCCCATCTATCCTCATTATCCAAAGAAACCATTGTTCTATCAATCCCAACGAAACCATAAACCAAATCACCCTCAAAGATCATAAAAAGGGATTCAAAACCAAGAAAGGTTTCATTAGAAACTCATTCAACTTTTAATCTAAAACATTTTCATACAAGTTGTTTCAAGTCTCTTGCTTTCTCTGTTCA
>NW_026619839.1:0-6764 GCF_000801105.2 Raphanus sativus | reverse complement strand
TGATGGTGGAAGCTGTGTCAATGTAGCTAGTGAGACTATGGTGAAGAAATTGGGTCTGAAAGTTCAGAAGCATCCTAGACCTTACCGGTTGCAGTGGCTCAATGAGGAAGGTGAGATGAGAGTCTCCAATCAAGTGCTGATACCTATAGCCATTGGTAGATATGAAGATGAGATCTTGTGTGATGTATTACCAATGGAAGCTAGCCATATTCTTCTTGGTAGACCATGGCAGTTTGATAGGCGAGTGGTTCATGATGGTTTCACCAATAAGCACTCTTTTGAGTTTAATGGAAAGAAGACAGTGCTGGTACCTTTGTCACCTAAGGAAGTTCATGTTGACATGAAGAAATAAAAGGAGTGATCTGGTGTTAACAAGAGACTATGAGAAGAATGAAGAGGAGAAGTGTTTGGCGCGCCAATGAGGAGTTTGAATAAACTCATGAGTGTCTTGCAAGTCAAGGAAAGACTTGGGTTATTTAAAAGGAGAATTTAAATAGGAAGGATGTCGACAAAGAGGAAGAGAACGTTGAGAGAGTGATCACGGGTTCAACAAGGAAGATCAGTGCAGTGCCAACCGTTAGGTGCTGTCACTTTCACCCGGCTGAACGAGCCTGCCCTGATCTCGACCTCTCTCCCATTTCTTTATTCTTTCTGTACTACCTTCATTTGTTTATTCTCTTAATCCTGTCGACCTTCCTCCTCTTGTATGTCTTTAAATAGCTTGTAATAGGTTACCACTTAAGATTAAGGAAATATAATTCCTCCCTTTCTCTCTTTTACTTGCGCAAACTCTCTCACTCTCTCTCTCTCTCGGATATCTCTCATACTTGTCTCTTTGATACTTCAATTCTCACCAATCTTACTATCTTAATTCATACAAATTATCAGTTCATGAGGATCAGCTCCAGCTTCAGAAAAAGAAAGAGATAGACCTCAAGCCTGATCAGAAACATCACAGCCTCTATACCAAACAGGGAGATATCAAAAGAATTCTATACTCTCAACCCTCTATTGTTTTACTTATGTTTAAAGAGACTTTACTAACAGTCACTGATCTTACACAGGATTATCCTAGTGAACTAGTCTCTCTTTTGCAGGAGTATACTGATGTGTTTCCAGAAGATAACCCCATAGGATTGCCACCAGTGCGCGGGATTGAGCATCAGATTGACTTTGTTCCTGGCTCCACTCTTCCTAACCGACCAGCATACAGAACCAATCCTGTTGAGACTAAGGAGTTGCAAAGACAAGTGGAGGAACTGATGGAGAAGGGCCATATCCGAGAGAGTATGAGTCCATGTGCTGTTCCAGTTCTCCTTGTGCCCAAGAAAGATGGTAGCTGGCGCATGTGTGTTGATTGCAGAGCCATCAACAACATAACAGTGAAGTATCGCCACCCTATTCCTAGATTAGATGATATGCTTGATGAATTGCATGGCTCTAGTGTCTTTTCTAAGATAGATCTTAAGAGTGGATATCATCAAATTAGGATGAAAGAGGGAGATGAGTGGAAAACTGCTTTCAAGACTAAGCATGGTTTGTATGAGTGGTTGGTGATGCCTTTTGGCTTAACCAATGCTCCTAGTACTTTTATGAGATTGATGAATCATGTGCTTAGGTCTTTTATAGGAGTGTTTGTGGTAGTTTACTTTGATGATATCCTAGTCTACTCCAAGAGTTTAGAAGAGCATATAGTTCATGTTAGGACTGTTCTTGATGTTTTGAGAAAAGAAAAGCTCTTTGCTAATCTTAAGAAATGCACTTTCTGTACGGATAACTTGGTCTTCCTAGGCTTTGTTGTGAGTGCAGATGGAGTAAAGGTGGATCAAGAGAAGGTGAAAGCCATACAAGAGTGGCCGATTCCTAAAACCATAAATGAAGTAAGGAGTTTCCATGGGCTAGCAGGTTTCTATAGGCGATTTGTGAAGGACTTCAGCACTATAGCAGCTCCACTGACTGAGATCATCAAGAAAGATGTAGGATTCAAGTGGGGAGAAGCACAAGAAACCTCCTTTCAAACCCTCAAAGAGAAGCTTACTAACTCTCCTCTCCTTATACTTCCTGATTTCTCTAAAACATTTGAAATTGAATGTGATGCCTCAGGAATTGGTATTGGTGCTGTGTTGATGCAGGATAGAAGGCCCATTGCATACTTCAGTGAGAAACTAAGTGGAGCTACTCTCAACTATGCCACTTATGACAAAGAACTATACGCCTTGGTGAGAGCTCTACAGACTTGGCAGCATTATCTATGGCCAAAGGAGTTTGTCATTCACACCGACCATGAGTCTCTCAAGTATCTCAAGGGGCAAAGCAAACTCAGCAAGAGACACGCCAGATGGGTAGAATTCATTGAAACCTTCCCTTATGTGATCAAATACAAACAAGGTAAGGAAAATATAGTTGCTGATGCACTATCCAGAAGGTATACTCTCTTGAATACTCTTGATGCTAAGTTGCTAGGATTTGAACAACTTAAAGATATGTATGCAACTGATTCTGACTTTCAGGAAGCTTATCAATCATGTGAGAAATATGCTGCAGGGCATTACTTTAGGCAGGATGGATTCTTATTCTATGATAATAGACTGTGTGTGCCTAACTGTTCTTTAAGAGACTTGTTTGTCAGGGAATCCCATGGAGGAAGCTTAATGGGACATTTTGGTATTGCCAAGACTCTTAAGGTGTTGCAGGATCACTTCTTTTGGCCACACATGAAACGAGATGTTGAGAGAATCTGTGGAAGATGTGCAACTTGCAAGGCAGCCAAGTCAAAGATCCAACCCCACGGTTTGTATACTCCTTTACCTATTCCTACTCACCCTTGGAATGATATATCTATGGACTTTGTTGTCGGATTGCCAAGGACCAAAACAGGTAAGGATTCTATCTTTGTGGTTGTAGATAGATTTTCTAAAATGGCACATTTCATTGCTTGTCATAAGACTGATGATGCTTTACATGTTGCAAACCTGTTCTTTAAAGAGATTGTGCGCATTCATGGCATGCCTAGGACTATAGTTTCTGATAGAGATACTAAGTTTCTTAGTTATTTTTGGAAGACTCTTTGGTCTAAGCTAGGTACTAAACTGTTGTTTTCTACTACATGTCATCCACAAACTGATGGACAGACTGAGGTAGTTAATAGAACTCTTGGAACTCTCTTGCGTGCATACATTAAAAAGAATCTGAAATCATGGGAAGAATACTTGCCTCACTGTGAATTTGCTTATAATCATGCTCAACATTCTGCATCTAAGTATTCTCCATTTGAAATTGTTTATGGGTTCAATCCCATCTCTCCTTTGGATCTTATGCCTTTACCTGAGTGTGCTAGGGTCAGTATGGATGGGAAAAAGAAAGCAGAGATGGTGCAGCAGATTCATGAGAAGGCTAGAAAGAACATTATTGAGAAGACAAAGCAGTACACTAAGAGAGCAAACAAGGGCAGGCGTGAGATGATCTTTGAAGTAGGTGACATGGTGTGGGTTCACTTGCGCAAGGAGAGGTTTCCCAAAGAAAGAAAGTCTAAGCTGATGCCGAGGATAGATGGTCCTTTTGAGATCATCCAGAAAATCAATGACAATGCTTACAAGCTTGATCTTCAAGGTAAGTATGATATAAGCAATAGTTTCAATGTTACTGACTTGATCTCTTTTGTTGCAGATGAGCCAGATTTGAGGACAAATCCTTTTCAAGAGGGAGGGGATGATATGATCATGGACCAGTCAAGCAAAGAAGATAAGGAGATCATGGAGGAACCAGCTGATGAAGATGCTCTCACCATGCCTAAGGGTCCCATGACTCGAGCCAGAAGCAAGCAACTCAAAGAAGCCATTGGAGGCTTACTTAAGACATCCATGAAGCAAGAAGAAAGTCTTGGAAGAAGCTTGATCAACCAAGATGCACTTACTACCATTCAAGCCATCTCAGCTCCAAGATAGACATCAAGTGAGCAAGTAACATATGTGTGCTCTTTTTCCCTATCTTTGGTTTTGTCCCACTGGGTTTTCCAAAGATAGGTTTTTAACGAGGCCATATGTTGCTTCCATATCACTCACTTGATGATCTCGGTTCAAGACTATGTTTTATTAATTTATCCTATGTTTTTATTTAGACTATGGTTTTGTTATTTGATACATTTCGAGACTAAGGAGTATGTTCCTTACTCTCTCTATATATATGTGTCTCGCAACCCTAATGAAGTTATCCAACCTTTATTCTAAACTCTTGTTCTCTCTTTGACGGCTGCGAGTTCCTTGTAGTCTGAGTGTTCTTGAGTCTTTGTTAGTGAGTCATATCTAACAAAACCCATAAGAGTGATTATCAAGGTGTGTCATATCCGAGATCATCACTTAGGAGTATCAAGAGATCATTCATCCCTCTTGTGTCACCATTCGATCCACCCCCTTGAAGGAGATTGAGTCCCTGATTCTCTACTTGCAAGGATCTATCCCATTTCTATCCAGAGAAGCATCCTAGGAGTGTATTATGTGGTATCAGAGCAAATCTGGATAGGGAAGTGCTCATTTTCTTCAAACTTTCATCCGATCTGTTCTTGGTGTTCATAGCCATTGATAGATCTGAGTTTTGCTTTATTGTTTCTGTCGATTTGATCTCTTTTCAGTTCAGTATTGCTAGATCTATTGTTTTGTGCTTCGAAATTGCTAGAGTTAAAAGTTTCTATTTTAGATCTGTTAGTGATTCGATCATCTCTTATTGTGATTGTGTTAGATCTGTTGTTTCTACTCTGTTAACTTTCGATCTGTTGTTTAATCTGTTTGAAACTGATAGGTCTTCTCTTGTGTCGTTGAAATCTGATAGTCTTGGGTGTTTTGATCGATTGATAGTGAGTAACTCTTGGTATTCTTGCTGTTTAAGTTACAGAGAATTTCAAAACTTGATCAAAAATCTTTTGCCGCCTAGTCTATCTTGATTTTTGTTTCCTTATTTGGTTTCTTTCTTGAATTCTCTTACTGGCTGAGTTTTGTTGTTTTGATCTCAGGTGCCAATGGGTAACGAGAGTGAGGAAGAGGCAGAACTGATGAGAAGGAACAAGATGTTGATGGAAGCCATGACTGCTCAGCTTAATAAGACTATGTTGGAGAGCATGAATGAGATGATGAAACAAAACATGGAAGAGATCAGAAGGGAGATTAGACAAGCTACTGGTCAAGGTCACAGTAATGAGAGCAGGAGGAACCGTCACACTCATACTCCGCAAGAGCATGGTGGTTCACAAGAGACTGATAACTACTATGAGCGCCACCGAAGTGAGAGGAGTGGTTCTTCCTCAGCATCACGAGGCAGTAGAAGGAGAACTCGTCGTGATCATGATGAAAGAAGACCTTACCGTGATGAGCTTTCTGGTTTGAAGCTTAAGATCCCTCCCTTCCATGGCAAAGTCGATCCTGATGCTTATCTTGAATGGGAGAAGAAGATTGAGATTGTATTCAACTGCAAACACTACACCAATATTCAGAGGATTCAATTTGCTGCAACTGAGTTCTATGATTATGCTCTGAGTTGGTGGGATCAACTGGTGACTACTAGGAGGATGAATCAAGAGTATCCGGTTGAGACTTGGCAAGAGATGAAGTCTCTTATGCGCAAAAGGTTTGTGCCTAACCACTACCACAGGGATCTTCATCAGAAATTGAGGAGACTTACACAAGGATCCAATACTGTGGAAGAGTACTACCAGGAGATGGAGATGCTGATGTTGAGAGCTGGTATATCTGAGGACAGAGAAGCTTCTATGGCTCGGTTTCTTGGAGGACTTAACCGCGAGATTCAAGACAGTGTGGAGATGCAACACTACATTGAGATAGAAGAGATGTTGCACAAAGCTATCCTGGTGGAGCAACAGATTAAGAGAAAGCATCACTCGCGAGGCAACTATGGGTCCAACAAGTATCAGTACACTAAAGAGGAGAAACCATCCCATCTGAAAGATAGCAAGCCTCAGCAGAAAGAAGAATCCAAACCTAGCCTCCCATACAGCAAAGAGAAAAGCAAGGCGGAAGCTACAAGCTCTAGAACTAGAGATGTGAAGTGTTTCAAGTGTCAAGGCAGAGGACACTATGCCAATGAGTGCACCAACAAGAAAGTGATGATTCTACTTGAGAATGGAGAGTATGAATCAGAAGAAGAGCACTCCGGGTCTGATCAAGACAGATCTGATGAAGGAAGTGAAGTAGAACCCGTGAAGGGAAGATTGTTGGTGACAAGAAGACTTTTGAACTTGCAAACTAAGGCTGAAGAGACTGAGCAACGCGAGAACCTTTTCTACACTAGGTGTATGGTTCAGGGTAAAGTGTGCAGCCTTATCATCGATGGTGGGAGCTGTGTCAATGTAGCTAGTGAGACCATGGTGAAGAAATTGGGATTGAAAGTTCAGAAACATCCTAGACCTTACCGGCTGCAATGGCTCAATGAAGAAGGTGAAATGAGAGTCTCCAACCAAGTACTGATCCCTATATCCATTGGTAGATATGAAGATGAGATCTTGTGTGATGTGTTACCAATGGAAGCTAGCCATATCCTTCTTGGTAGACCCTGGCAGTTTGATAGGCGAGTGGTTCATGATGGTTTCAGTAACAAGCACTCTTTTGAGTTTAATGGAAAGAAGACAGTGCTGGTACCTTTGTCACCTAAAGAAGTTCAAGCAGATCAGCTCCAGCTTCAGAAAAAGAAAGAGATCGACCTGAAGCCTGATCAGAAACATCACAGCCTCTATACCAAACAGGGAGATATCAAAAGAA
>NW_026619838.1:0-6767 GCF_000801105.2 Raphanus sativus | reverse complement strand
AAACTCTAGAAAATCCTTCTTTCGGGAACGGGGGGAGTATCTAACAGTTTTTCCAAAAAAAACAGAACTAAAGAGATTATTTAATCAAACAAATAAATCTTTTATACAATAAAACAGAAGTCAATTGACAATTCTATGAGTGACATATGGCTTTTATCATTTTTAATTAAAAATAATTAATTTTTGGAAATTGTTTTAGTTGCTAAATATTTTTTTTATCAAAGACAAGTAAACCGATAAGCAGTTACACACCCATGATTCACGTAACTTCCCCATTCCACGATTTTTAATGTATTATTTTTTTAATGTATTATTTGTTTGGTTCTAATCATATATATCCCCTAATATTCGAGAAATTACCACTATCGTAAAGTAAAAGGTGAGACTGAAGATGGTGGAACACGAAGACAGAGGAACTGAGATCAAAGAATAATTGAAAACAACACTCATTCTCCTTTGTCAAGAGTGAGTTAGTTTTTTATTTTGTTAAATGAAAAATGAGTTGTTTTGAACTTTTGTTTCATCTAACAGTGATAAATTTTAATGATTCTAGAGTTTTGTTGACACCGCATCATTAAAAGGTTGAACGATTAGAGGAACATGGAGATGGATGATCGTTTCCATGTTTACTCTTTTTATATTTTCATTCTATTTCATTTTTGTAGAATTGCCAGTTAAAAGTCAATCACATGTGTTGACGTGTTGTTCTGACATTTATATGCAAGTAATTTTCAGTGAAAATCAAACCAATATACGAGCCGTATAAAGATTGAAAAAAATTACCGAGGAAGGGTGATTTGAAAATAAGAAGGAAAATCATCTAGGCATCCGGATTCATGAACGTTAGTACCATCTTTTAACAAATCGGTGAGTTCTCCTTTTCTAATCCTATAGTTTTTTTTGTTAATCATTCGTTATGACATTTTGGTTGATTTTGCTGAGATTCTTATAAACTATTTCAACTTCTTCAGCTGAAATATTTAACCTTAAACATTGTTTGCTGATTTTGTTGTGAATTTCGTTTGGTTGATGTGTTTGATTGCAAAAAGTAATAACGTATATGTATGCTTTAAAAGAATATATATATCTCTAACTATTTAATCATACTTTCTATAAATATATAAGTATTTTATATATAAGCAATCATAATAACTAATACTTAGACTTATATTTTAACAAAATCATATCCTACACCATTCATACACTTTTGATTTTCTAATTACTGTTTTATATTCTAAATATAATGTGATCCTGCACATAGTAGGGGCCATAATACCATAGTACTAGACATAATTAAATATATTCAAATTCTCTATTTATTTTTATTCATAACTATTTGTATTTATTTTTCAGATTTAATATAATAGAAATTTGATTCAGAGTAACAAACTATTTTCAAATTTGGAATGGAATATTATTAGGCATAGTAATGCCCATGCATAGCATGGGCCATAATCCTAGTACTTCTATAAACGAATGAGGAGTCAGAAGCGATTCACATTCCTCTCGTTGCGACTCCTAGAGTCATAGACGCCTATAAAACTGCGCCTGCGCTGTTGTCAATGCATTCCTTTTCAAAGCGACTCCTAGGGGCTAGGGTTAAGTACTTCACCATTTTGATCTTCTAATCATCCATCACCTGTTTAGTCTCTGACTCTCTGTTCGTTTTGTCTGACGTTTGTAAAAGAAAATAAACTGTTAAGAATGTTCTTCTATAGTGTAGCTTTACTATTGTATTCTGGTTTTATTGTTTGAGTTAGAAACTTGTGTGTTTAGGAACATCTTCAAGATCAAATGGAGAAGCAACCTGGTACGCAGATTACTTGGGTGATCAAAAACTTCTCAACTTTGCAATCCAAGAGAGTACAGTCTGATATATTCCTGGTGGATCTTTGCAGATGGTAAGAAGAGAAGTTCGTTTCAAATGTTTTCCTGGTTAATATCCATCATTTTGCTGATTATTTTCTTTCATTTTTCTTGCAGGCAGATATTGGCCTATCCCAAGGGAAATGATAAGGCTAATCATTTCTCTCTGTATCTCGCCGTTGCTGGCTCTGAATATTTGCCTCTTGGATGGAAAAGCCACGCTAAATTTTCCCTTACTGTAGTAAATCAGTTTTCGGAAAAACTGTCCCAACTTAGAGGTGATCGTTTCTTGATTTAATTTTCATTTAATAAGGCGGAGAAGTTTCATATTTGTGGTCTAGGACTGCTGCGAGATTTTTGTTTATATGTTGTGCCTGGCTTGTGGAGTTGTCAACATGGATTTTAAATCGGATGGAGTCTATATAATGTCATATTTTCATGCTTACTCAAAAATGCAAATCATGAAATATATTTTTGATATTTTGTAGAGACGCAACATTGGTTTGATAAGACAAATCCTGACTGGGTGTTTTCAGAAATGATTTCCCTTGACGAACTTCATGACAAAGAAGGATTTCTAGTTAATGGAGAAGTAAAGATTGTTGTGAAGGTTGATGTTCTTGAAGTTCAAGGTAAAGTAGATGTATCAAAGGAATCTTCACCAGTAATGGAAACCATAGATATCAATGGGTTTCAAGTCCTTCCTTGGCAGGTAAGATAATATAAGCAATACAAAACTTCTTGTTTTCTTACTTCAAAAAGTCCAACCAAAATACAAAAGCCATCATGGTTTCTACAAGTGATTATAGTAAAAAGACTTGTAACACACACAGAACAAAAAATGGTCAAATCAAAGTCCCTCACTAATAGTTCAATTTCTTAATATAGTTACAAGCTGAAGATAGTCTATTATGCTACGGCTTTACTTTATATATATACTTTCCAACTGCAGGTAGAATCTGTGAACCGTTTGTTTGAAAAACACCAAGATATTGCATCAAAATTTCGTCCAAAGAATCCATATCTAAAGACGGCGTACATGAATGTCCTCCTAAGCTTAACCCAGACGATATGTCATTCGCCTTGGGAAATCTCCAATGATGATTTGGCAGAGGAATATGCTGCTCTATCATACTTGTCAGCTGAGGGGTTTCAGTTGGATTGGCTGGAGAAGAAACTTGATGAAGTTAAGGAAAAGAAGAAGAAAGAAAAAGTATGTTTAGCTCAGCTTCAAGAAATGGAGGAAGAACTAAAGCCATTGAAGCGGAAGTGTTCAGAAATGGAAGCTCAAATGGACAAGGTGAAGGCTGAGTTGTCTGCAGCTAAATATCCTGTCTCCTTGTACGATTAAGACGTTGTCTGAAGATTTAAGTTCTTAGGGTACTTGGATTTAAATTCTCGTAGGTGTTCCGGTTTGTTTGCTTGCATCTTGATTTCTAATGAGCTCTCTCAAAATTAAGAACACTTGGATTTAGATTATTACTCCTTAATTTTATTTCTAATCAACAAAATATTGATGAGAAACATCCCACATCGAAAATATAAGAATTAATCTACTACTATATTAAAAGGTTACGGCCAATCTACTCATTGCCAATTGATTTTAAGTTGGAAATCCATAATTAATCCAAATCTAACACAAAACTAGCAGTTCAACTTAGATTCAGTACAAAGTCATGTCAGGATCTGACTGCTTGTGCTTACATTCATAAGAACAAGTTTGGATTTATTGAATTTTGACTACTAAATATGTAAATACTATGGTAATAACTCACAGGGCCAAGATAGAGCATACAGCCTGTATGAAAGTGAGAAGGAGAAGAAGCAAAGCAGCCAAAACAGAAGCAACTGACCAAGGATTGTGGAAATAGTCATGTCTCAGAATCGCCTTCCACCTGTTCCATGGTGTGTTGCAGTACGATTGTAACTTCTCAGAGAGGCTCTGAAAGTAAAACTTTCTGCCAAAGACAACCTCTGTGCAGATGTTATCGAACACATCTGAAATATCTTCTGCGGCTCCAAGACTGTTCATAAAGATCCCACGGCGGATGAGCAAGTCAGCATCCGCAGGGGATCTAATGAAGCAACTGAGAAGCCTGATGTAGTGGAGGAAGCTCTTATCTGAGCAATGACATTGTTCAAACACAATGATATTCCTGAAGAGGGATTCCGTGAGATCATCAACAAAAATAGTAGGAATCTCCAGCACTCCATCAGCAAATTTAATATCAAGTAAACAACTACTGGTCTCTGATGGCTTGAACTTAACACCAGCATTGTGTAGCTCTGTTGCTTTTGGCGCATTGTAAATCGTAGATATGCCTTCTTCCAATCTGATTGGAACTAGCGGCAGATAACAAGACCTCAGAAGATCAACAAAATGCTCTGGCTCTGCAGATTCATACATTTTATCATCAATGTTGCTCAGGAAACAACTGAAGTGGCTTTTAACAATCTCCAGTACTGAAGGTGTTCCTTGTTGGTAGTAAGGAGTCAAGAGATGATAAAACCCCTTCACAATGAAAAAGGGTAACTGGTTTTCTATTAGGATCTGTTAGGTTTTAAACCTCAACCTTGTGCTATAGAATTTGAAATAAACTTGATACCAAAACCTATCTTTGCTTTTATTCAATACCAATAGATTTCTCAAGAACAAAATATAAAGATCACAAGTCTAAGCAATAAACCCTCTTCCTAATTGCTAATTCTCTTGATCTCTCTTTATCTCTTTGCTCTTCTCTCTTTGATCGGATGCTCAACTCAGTCCTCGAAGTCTTCTATTTATACTGTAGCTATTGCCTTTTCTAAACTCATTAGCTTTTGTATATTTTCCTTTTCTTAACATATTTTGGTTAGATTCCACCAAACATGAATAATCATAACTGACCACAATTGGTTATGGGCTATAACTAGGATTGGGCCCATCTTCAATAATCTCCACCTTGGGCCCATATCCTTTTGTTTCTTCTTCTTCGACACCAAAACTCCAGTCACGAGAGCTCATCACGGGAAGATTCGATCGACGACTGCAACCACTGGTATCTTGTCCGTCGTCCCTCCCGAAAGCACCTGTAGCTCACACGCTACTCATGGTCTTCAGCTCCCGTTCCTTCCTTTTGTACAGTTTTGGATTTAAAAAAAAAACTCTGTTTTGCGTCCTCTGTGAAACTCCGTCCATCAATGCACAAACCACAGCGATTCTCTCCGGTGGCTTTCACCGGAAACCTCCACCGACCATTTACACCATATCCGCCTGTAAGCATCATCGCCTAAACCTTGCATCTTCTTCTTCGGTGAGATCGTATAAACCCAGAAAGCTCTCCACGGTGGCACATCTCTTTGTTTCACACTGCGAAACATACTCCGTCGCTCCTGGATCCAAGCTTCAGTCTTCCGCAAAGTCCGACCACTGTTATGTCTTTCCTGGTGGTTACTCTGCTCTGTTTCTCCTCTATAACTCAGAGTATATGTCGCTGCTCCATTCTTTAAGATATTTTCTCCTCCACTCATATATATAGTCTTAGTTTGATTTTCGTTTTCCATCTGACCAGCTGCTCTACCATGGATGGCCATTCCTTGGTATCCACAGCTAACGTGTTCGTCCATAAGAAAATTTGATTCACGTCACCGAGTTTACTGCAGATATTCTCGGTGAGTTTCTCAATTTCTTAACTTGTGTACTCAAACTTTGTCTCTTGATATCTTACAGTGTTTTGATAAATCCCTTTTGTTTGCCCCCCTTTTCCAGCTTTCTCTAATGACATACGACGCTCTTTCAACCTGTTTAAGATGATGACTTCCCTTCTGTTTCTTCGACGATGCCCTTGTGCTTCTCATGTACCAGAGATACTCGTCTCCCTTCACCGTTACTGGTGTTTAAGACGTTCTCTCATCAACCTTCCTCTTCCTTGTTTGGTGACCATTGCGATTCCTGAGATACTCGTCTCCCTTCACCATCCTTGATGTTTAAGACGTTCTCTCATGTAACACTTCAACAACCTTTCCTGTTCTCCATCCGATTTACTTGATACTGATTAGCAATTTTCCTATGTCTCAGCTGCTCCACCTTGAACTGAAACATCCACCTCGTCTTATCCGTCACAGGTAACCTTTCTTGCTCCCTACTGGCTTTTCATTATCGATAAGAAATAATCAGAGTTTCTCACTCGTTATTTCTTCTTGTGCGAGGTGTCTCGATAATGACGTTACCTGTGACGCTTTTCTCCTATTAGTCGGCAGTGGGAAGTTCACAGCAAAGCTGCAACTTCTGATCAGGTGCTTTTTCATTCAACCTCTCTTCATGATTAACCGTAGTATCCGTCTTGTTTGATACGTCTTTCTTCTTGACTGCCGTAATGATAGAATTGCTTTCTGCATCACTAACTTCGAACTCAAACCCTGTAGTTGATGTTTCCTCATCGTTTGTTGCATAATCTGAGTTTGTGAAACTTTCAATGCAAAACTCTGAATCATTCTTGAATCCATCAAGCCTTTGATTCTCCTTTGATGATCCTTTATCATTACTCTTTTCTTCGTCCCTTGCAAGACAAAAAACATCTAGTGACTGCCTATTATCAGCTTCTCCACTTGACTCGTATTTTTCTGTTGAAAAAGAATCTCCACCTCGAGCTGATAACCTTTCTGTTCCAAAACCATACGGACTTGGTCCCTGAATCAGATTCTCACTGAAAGACACCTTTCGCCTTTTCCGTACAGCTTTTGGAGTATTCACCTTACTCTTCACAACTGTTCCTTGAAGAGAGTATAACCCATCTTTGTATTTTCCTGAAATTACTTTCTTCCTGTCTTTGTAGAACTGAACCTTGAAGCCGTGTCCTACGTATCTGCAGCCTGATTTTTCTAGCATCCCATAAGATATCAGATTCCTACTCACGTCCGGC
>NW_026619837.1:0-6768 GCF_000801105.2 Raphanus sativus | reverse complement strand
AACCATAGATAGCTTTCTTCAGTCTTAATACATTTCCTGGTTTTACCATCCCTTCCATTCCTGGTGGTGGTAGCATGTAGACTTCATCTTCAAGCTCCCCCTGAAGGAAAGCATTCTTCACATCCATTTGCCATAGATCCCCACTCAAGGTTGACTGCAAGTGATAGCACTACTTCTGATAGTATGAAGCTTGGCGACTGGAGCAAATGTGTCTATGTAATCCTCACCATATGTTTGTGTAAAACCTCTTGCCACCAGTCTAGTCTTCCTTCTATCTATCTTACCATTAGGTGATACTTTATGGTAAGATCCATTGCATGATACTGCCCTCTTCCCTTTAGGTTAACTTGCTTTCATTACCATGTATCATTCTTGATCATGGCATCTGCCTCAGCAATTGACTGAATCCCTCCACTCTTGGATCAACCATTGCTTCATTCATACTTCTTGGCACATAGCTCTCATCCAAGCTTACTTGAAAAGCACAATGTTCTTCCGGGAACTCAGCAAAGGAACACACAGCTTGAGAGGGATGCTCCACAGCCTGGGCATTGTAGTACACTCTTGTGTTTACCCAGTTAGAAGCATCTCTCCTCAACCTTGTGCTTCTTCTCAAAGGAACTGATGCTTGTTCCTCACTAGCTTCTTCTTCTTGTATCTGAACTGGTTCTCCAGCTCCCTGATCTCTTCTTGCTGAATCCTCTCCACTTTGAACAGGAGAATCAGAGCTTTGTTCTTCTAGACCTCCAGCACCAATGCCTTGATCTTCTTGACTTCTTGCTTCTGATTCACTTCCCCCCTCATGATCAAAGTGGGATGGTTCTTCAGCAGTAACTTGTGTAGGTTCTTGTTGCCTACTCTGATCCTGGGACACTCCAATACCAAGACCCTCAAATATGTTTCTCAAGCTAGCAGCTCTGTCTGATGGTTGAGATAGATCCTCTAGTTCTTCCCAATTCTTCCCATCATAGTATCCTTGCTCCTCCATAAACTTGACATCCCGAGACACCAAGACTCTTCTAGCATCAGGATCAAAGCATTTGTATCCTTTCTGACTAGTTGAGTAACCAATAAGCATAGCCTTGGTGCTCCTTGCTTCTAGTTTGTTTCTCAGCTCCCCTGGTACTAAGACATAGCACACACACCCAAATGTCCTCAGATGGTCCAGGCTTGGTTTACTCTTGTTGAGAACCTCAAATGGAGATTGATCTTGCAGTATTCTGGTTGGGACCCTGTTGATCAGATAACAAGCAGATATAACAGCATCACTCCAATACCTCTTTGGAACACTCTTATGGAACATTAGTGACCGAGCCACCTCCATGAGGTGCCTGTTCTTCCTCTCAGCTACACCATTCTGTTGTGGTGTATAAGGGCAGCTAGTTTGATGCAAAATCCCATGATGAGCTAGGTGATCTCGAAATGCATGGCTTGTGTACTCTCCACCATTATCAGACCTGAAAATCTTAATCTTGGCATGATAATGGTTAGTTACATAGCTTTGAAAATTTTTAAATGCATCAAGAACCCTATCCTTTGTTTTAATGAGAGTTAACCAGGTGTATTTAGATTTTTCATCAATGAAGGTGACATAATATCTATAACCATCTCGGGACAAGCAAGGAGCTGTCCACACATCAGAGTGAATCAAATCAAAACAACTTTCATAGATAGTAGAAGATCTTTGAAACACAGTCTTACAATGTTTACCCAAAATACATGCCTCACACTCCTTATTCTTAAACATGACACCTGGTAACATAATGCTTAAAGCCCTATCATGAGGATGACCTAGTCTAGCATGCCACAATGCATCCTTACTGAGGGAAGAAACAGAATTAAAAGAAACAAAAGAACTAGAAATGGGATCAAGGTCTTCCAGCATATAGAGGTCTCCTTTGGTAGCTCCTTGCCCAATCAACTTACTGCTTTTAATATCCTGAAACTTCACATCATTAGGACTAAAGATAACATTACATTGGAGATCATTAGTGCATTTTTTCACAGATAAGAGATTTGAAGTAAACTCAGGCATGAAAAAGGCTTTAGAATCCTTGTTAAACAGGTTCAGTTTACCAATGCCTCTAATAGGAATTCTATCACCATTTGCAATCATAACATGGCCATGAGCAGGTTCAATGTCTTTTATCAACTTAACATCACTAATCATGTGATGAGATGCACCAGAATCAATGATCAATGGTTTATGCACATTACTAGCAACATTAGTCCTATAAGATTCATTTCCTTTCATGATGCTTCCTAGCAGTCCTAATATCTTATCAGAGACATTAGGCATTGTAATAGGCAAAGTATGAGCAGCATAAGAGTAACCAAGAGTATGGTCATGTTTGTTACCAGACTCCTTAAGAGCTCGGATGAGAGATGCAATGTCAGCTTTAGTAATCATCTCCTGGTCCAATCCCTTGCCACTTAGTTGATGAGAAGCCATAGCTCTTCCTTCACTTTCACCCACATTCACATTTGGACTAGCTCCGGATGAACCAGCACCATTTGCTTCAGTAGAAAGGTTTGCCTTGGCTTCTCTATCTTTGTTGAACTTGCTCGGCTTCAGGTGGGGATGGAGTAACCAACACTGACTCTTCTTATGACCAGACTTCTTGCAATGCTCACAGCTCCCTTCATACTTCTCATACTTCCTGCCATTGTATGCAGCCTTGTTTGCTTGCATCTCCTCGGCTTGGTGAGCCATAGTAAGCTCACCCTTTCCTCCAAAGAGACCAAGTGATCCCTCCTCCTTCTGAAGTTGTGCACACACTTCCTCCATTGATGGGAGAGTAGGCGACCTCAAGATATGCTTGATGACATCTTTGTAGCAAGGATCCAGTGTCATCAATAGCCCAAACACCTGATCTTGTTCTCTTCTCTCCATGAGAGCTGACATATCAGTAGTGTTGGGTCTTAAGCTTTCAAGCTCAGACCATAAAGATCCAAACTTTCCCATGTGTTTGGTGAGCTCCCCTCCATCTTGCTTCATGGAGTTAATAGCTCTCTTTAGCTCAAACACACGGCTAATGTTGGAAACATTTCCAAAAGTCTTCATGAGAGTATCCCATAGGTGTTTGGGAGTCTCGCAGTAGCTGTAGGCTTCAAGGAGAGGCACCTCTAGAGATCCTTGCAGCACGGAAAGCACCATCAGATCTTCTTGGATCCACTTCTTCTCCTCAGCATCCGCGAGAGCTTTCCCTTTCTCACCTTCTTCAGTTTGCTTTGCCACTGGCTTTGGTTCATCATCAGTGATGTGATCCCATAGCCCTAGCCTTCCAATGGCAGTTTTCACCAACCTAGACCACAAGAGATAGTTTGAACCTCCCTTGAGTTGAACCGGAACTGTAACGAGCTTGCTGAAGTTGTTTCCCTCCATCTTCTCTTGCTTGTATCACACGCGACCTGAAAAGCTTCTATCTTGCAACCACACTTGAATAACCACTAGAACTCAACCTCAAGACCACACAGACTCTCGGACAAGCTTCCAATAACCTTCAGTATAGTGACAAGTCTTCCCGAATCACCAAGAACACAAGAGAGAGAATAAGGCAACAAGAACACAAGATTTGCGGAATGAAAAAGGTGTATCTCTCAATACCAAAGCCAACCTGGCTCTGATACCATGAGATTTTAGAGAATAGAAAGTGTATTGAGAGATTAGTGTAAGAACAGAAGAGATTAAGAGAGATTTGAGAGAGTTTGAGTTTGCAGATCTAATAGTAACCCGAGAGAGAGAGATTGAATAGTAACATGTCTTAGAGAGAAAAGAGACTCAAAGTATGATCTTTATTAATGAGATTACAAGTTATATAAAGAGAAGAGATTACCATGGTTTGCGCAAAGCTTGAATACTATTCTGAGCATGTGAGGTCAATGGACTAGTTTGAAATGCTTGGTTGAGAGTGATCACATGCTTGTCTCACTTTACAGCCTGGATACAGCCTTAGCTTATCCACAAACGGTCAAGTGAGGCGCGCCACTCTACAGTGGAGTGATCACAACACTGTGCTAACCTTCTTTCTCATCCCAAGTCTCTTTTACTTCTCCATTTACCTTCACACTCTCCTTTTACCTCTTTTACCATGCAGTAACTTTATTTTTACTGCATGGTAACTTTTCACAAGTTCCATTTCTCCTCATCTCCTCTTCAATATTATAAACCTCATCATCTCTTCTCACCACATTTCAACACAAAATACTTATGATTCTCCCTAGATATGCATGGTGCAGTCCACACATCAGAATGAATAAGATCAAAGCAGTGTTCATAAATCGTGGAAGACTTAGGAAACACAGTCTTGCAATGTTTGCCAAGAATACAAGCTTCACAGCCATCATTTTTAAAAGAAACATTAGGCAATAAAAGGTTCAGAGCCCTAGAGTGTGGATGACCTAGTCTAGCATGCCATAATACATTATTGTCAACAGGAATTGAAATGAAAGCAGTAGATAAATCAGCTGCCGGCTTGATGTCTTCAAGAAGATACAAGTCTCCCTTGCTCACACCATTGCCAAGCAACCTACTAGTCTCAATATCCTGAAACACAACCTCGTTAGGACTAAATATCACTTTGCAATTTAAATCATTAGTGACCTTTTTCACAGATAAAAGATTAGATGCAAAGGATGGCATATAAAAGGCACTAGTATCTTTTTCAAACAGTTTAAGAGTTCCAACACCTCTAATAGGTATCTTATCCCCATTTGCAATCATCACATTTCCTAGAGCAGGTTTAACATTACTAATCAACCTAGAATCACTAATCATGTGATGAGAAGCTCCTGAATCAATTACAAGAGGCTTAACACAACTAGTTTCATGAGTTGAAGTAATACAAGCAATAGGCGATTGTAATGATGCATTAAGAGAGATACCAAGTGTGTTACCAGAGTTGTCCTTGAGGACTTTGATGAGAGCCTGGAGGTCAGACCTCCTAATAGTCTCATCCTGAGCAGTCCCCATGGCTGAACTCCCACTGAATGTTAAGGCCTTTCCATCACCAGGAACCATTGCTTGCTTTGGTGTAGATGAACCTCCCATCTCACCAGAGAAATGTGCTCTAGCATCAGCATATGGAGTTCTGAACTTCTGAGGCTTAAGATGTGGGTGGAGGATCCAGCACTTGTCCTTGCCGTGGCCCTTCTTCTTGCAGTGATCACACACCCACACTTTCTTCTCTTCTGGTTTGTAAGAGCCCTTGTTTGCCACGCCCATCTCTTCTTCTTCTTTAGCTTGGTTTGCAATGATAAGAGCTCCTTTTCCTCCAAAGAGCCCCACGGAACCCTTCTCTTTTTGAATCTGAGCACAAACATCATCAAGGGATGGGAGACTCACTCCCCTCAGGATGTGTTTGATTAGGTCATTGTACCCGGGGTTGAGAGTGAACAGCAAAGCAAAGACTTTGTCTTGTTCCCTTCTCTCATTCAACACATCAGGGTCCAAAGTTGCTGGTCTCAACATCTCCAGCTCTGCCCAAAGGGATCTGAACTTCCCAAAATGTTTATCAAACTCAGTATCCTCCTGACACAAGTTATTGATAGCCCTCTTGACTTCATACACACGGTTGATGTTGGAGACATTACCAAACACCTTCTTGAGTGTGTCCCACAGATCTTTGGAAGTCTCGCAGTAGTCATAGGCTTCCAAAATTGTTGGTTCCAGGCTGTGTTGAAGGATGGACAGAACCAGGAGATCCTCTTGAACTCTTTTCTTGTTCCCAGCATCCGCATCAGCTTCCACCACCTCCTTACCATCCTCTCCTAGGATAGTCTTCTTCTTGGTGTCTAAGCCTTCTTCAACAACTTCCCAGAGACCTCTGCCTCCTAGAGCTGTCTTGGTTAGCCGCGCCCAGTGTAAGTAGTTACCTCCTTTGAGAGTAACTGGAATAGTCACCATTCTTGAGTTTTCATGAGAGGAACCAGAGGAATCCATAAGAACAGCTCAAGAATAGTTGAACAAGATGTTTTTGAAAAGAAAGAACAAAAGAAAAAGACAGAACTCTCAAGAACAGTTTGAACAAACTTTGCTATTTTTGGTAAAATCTGGAGATGAACTTGAAGAACACCTCAAGAACACCAAGAACTTTGCCAAAAATAGAACTAAAACAAGAACAAGATGTCTCACGGATGAACAGAAATGGAGAAATCAGAGAATGTGTTTGCGGAAGTGAAAGGTCTCAAGAGCTTAGTGCTCTGATACCATGATAGAATGATAAGATTAGAAGTGTGGAGAGATGAGAGAGTAACGAGATTGAGAGACAAAGAGAATGAAAGACATGTTTCACTTAATAATCAAAATGGTTGCATACAAAGGAGTATATAAAGAGAGACAAATCTCTGGATAGTAATAAACAAAGAGCTTGCAACAATATTAAACAAGTCTGGCGTATGGACAGAGGGGTGCAGAGTGAGCAGAGTGAAAGGGACAGGTCCCAACGGTTGGGAACCACTCTCTCCTTACTCTCACCCGTGACACTCTTCAAACTCGCCAACCATTTCTTTTACTTGGCGAGTTTCTTCTTCTCCTCTTCTCCTCTCTTAAGTCTTCACATTATTTGAATATCCAACTATGCTCCCTTGTGCTCCAAGCTAGGTTAGCTGTACGGACAGACTTGTGTCACAAGTACTCGTGATCCTTTGCTTTCTTATCCTTGATCTGGTTTCTCTTTACTCATGATGCTTCATCTCAACAAGTGGTTCCAAATAAAGCTTCTTAGATCGTGGTTCATCCTGGTTTGATAAGAATCATGAAGATATTGC
>NW_026619836.1:0-6775 GCF_000801105.2 Raphanus sativus | reverse complement strand
TCTCTCATCTGAACCATCCATTTAAATTCAAGTCATTACAGCCATTAGATTTAGGTTTTCATGTAACAAATGTAATGGCATATAAATACTTCTAGCTGGCGAATTGGAATGATTAAGCTGAATGGGGGTTTCCCCATCTCTTCATGAATGTTAAAACACTGTTACTGAATCTTTAAACTCTTATACTGGTTACTAAATCTTTCATACTTGTTCTTATACTTTGATACTCTCTTAATCACCACCTAAACAAACTCCTTGTCTTGTTCATCATCTTAAATCGTCACTCTCTTTCTCTCTTTGCTCCATGGAGATTCTCAAACACAAACCGTAAAGACTTATAAAAATGTCATGGTATCAGAGCCAGGTTCATTGAACTTGGTTCCTTGCTTCCGCTGAAGCTCAGAGCTTACCTCCATGCCGTTTGAAGAGAAGAGAAGGTCCCCTGGTTCTTTTGTGATGTAAGACTGGAATCACTCCAACTTTAGATGACTTGATGATCAGCAGATTCCAAGCTTAGCTTGCGGAAGTGGGGGTGTTGGTAGAGATGGTGGTGAAGTTTTGATTGACTCTCTCAATCCATGGGTGTGATCGACTCTCTCAATCAGTGAAGTACAGGAGATGCTGAATCTCTCAACAGCCTAAGACTATGAATCAATAGCAACAAATGACTCTCTCAAATGAAACTAATGACAAGAAACAAACTCAAAGACACACTTTGAAGAAGAAACTGAATTTCTTATTGAATAAACTTATAGATTAAAGGTAATTCTAAAATATACAAATGGGTCTGCTTATATAGTGCACGACCTTAGACAAGACCAAACGGTCATATGAAAATAAAGGAAACAAAAATAGACAAAAGAAACCGATAAACTAGCCGTTGGAGATATATATTGGTTCCAATGGCTTTCTTCAAGGGATTTGATTCTGGTTTTGTATCTGGACGGTTTGAGGAATAGGTAAGGTTCTTGGGAACATCTTTATTGCTGAATACTTTGGTCGAAATCTTTGTAGACTTGGCTCAAAAGTAGCTGTTGGAAATTGATGGCAAAGGATTCCAAAGATGGCAAGTAGAAGCAAGAGTAGATCCGCCTGATCCACAGGGTGCTGGAGCATGGAATGAATATTGAGGCAGCTTCTGGATGGTAAATAATCTCTCCAGGTCGCCAAGTCTTGGTTGGCAATGAGGAAACCAAGTATTTGTCATACTTTCCATAAATGGCACCATGTTGACACATTCTAGGAAAATGATCATATCTCCTAATGTCCGTGGAGATTTCTTCTCATTCTTAGCTAGTTGGAAAGCTAAGAGATTCTTCTTGAAGTCTATGATTTGGCTTGGGTCAGAACGCTTCGTCGTTGGGCTTGAAATATCTTCTAGACTCGGATACTCGCAGATGGACGGGCTGGAGAACCTCCGGTTTGTAAAATTCATATCTTCCTGGTCTGAGTAGCTTTGGGGATCTTTCCAATTGGGATTGTCTTCTTGTTGAGTGTAGAACGCATGAAAATTGGTCTCGTGTCTAAATCCCTCAGGGTTGGTGAGATACATCGTCTTGACTGAACACAATCCTGGTTGGTCCGGTTTGGAAAGACTTCTTCTTCTTTTGGAAAGGCTTCCTGTTTAGGAAGGACTTCGTCTTCTTCTGGAAAGGCTTCCTGTTTAGGAAGGACTTCGTCTTCTTCTGGAAAGGCTTCCTCTTTAGGACGGACTTCTTCTCTATCTGGAAGGGCTTCCTGAGCTTCTGGTTCAGCTACTGATTTGATGACCACATCATTCCCTCCCCCTTGTAAAGGTTTTGACCTCAAAACTTGATAACCTGATACACCACAATAGAGCAAGTCAGGTTTCATTCTCTTTTGGGAGTTTAAAACCTTACCTTGATACAATTTTTGTTTGGTGATGCTGGTGCATTTGGTGGCTCTTCTTTGAAAAAATGTGAAAGGATCACGCCTCTGCTTGGCTTATGGCCATTGGATCTCTTCTGAGGTGGATGGATCTTCAAGGTTTCCTTGGCCACGTTTCTGGTCTCTCTTGGAGTTGATTCTCCTAGCAACAAAAGAGTATCCGGTGGGATTTCTTTGAAACTTTCTTCTTTGCAACCTGAAATAATCTCAACATTCTGGACAAAAAGCAAGTGCATTATATCCGTGGTTGGAAAATATAAACAAAATGTGAGAGTTCCAGACTTACTTTTGATAGTTTCCACAAGCTGAAGAATTATTTTCTTCTTTGGACAACTTGTGTTGGTTTGCTGCCTTCTTTGCAACTTTTGATCTCGGTTTGGATGCTCTTCTATTTTTAGTATTCCTGGATCAAAACTTTTTGACAAAGACAAGTGCATCACACAAGAATTTTGAACCAATAAATCAGATTGAATAGAACTATCACTGATTTTAGATAAATCAGTTTTCTTTTCTAGTGATGTTTCTTTCAATGATTTCTTAGTTGGACCAACTACAGCAAAGTGTCCTCCTTTATGACATGTATAACATGTCTTATCCTTCAGAATATTATAGTTAGGGGACTTACCTTGATTGGCTGTTCCTGGTCGTCCTTGTGAAGCTTCACAGATTGGAGTTTTAGCTACCACTTCATTGGGTTGCTTTCCAATGATCTGTTTTTGCTCTGCTTTCTTCTTGGGTTTAGCCTCTGGGGCTGACCTGACTGCCATGATCAATCTCTCTGGCTCGGCATAATTCTTCTTCTTCTGCTTCTTGGATGAACTCAGCATCTTCTACAAAATCCTTATGTAGAAATTTCTTCATCTCTTCCCAAGAGTACTTTGGAAGATCAAGCCTAATCCGTAGAGAACTGTCTTGTTCCCAATGCGTATTAAGCATTCTTGATTAAAGTTGCTTCAGCATACAGTGTCTTCTTCTTCTCTGGAATATTGTGGGCTTGGAACCAATCCTCCATATCTTCCTCCCATCTGAAGTAGTCTTCTGGCCCTTGGTTATAGCCTGAATATGTGATGTATCTTGGCTCATACTCATCATCATTATCATCTCTTCCAGCCTCACTTAAGACTTCATTCTCTTCAGCAGAATCTGGATGACTTTCCGGCTTATCTCCATCTTCTTCCTCCATGGTTGCTTCTGGTTTTCTCTTGAAAGAAAGAAAACGATTTAAGTGTGTTGCAAACAATAAGGAAATAAGGTTATGGAAAATTCATTTCTCAATTAAATCTCTTTTTTTTAATACTATACAATGCAGCACGAAATATATAAACTAAAACAAGAAATTTAACTTTTTATTTTGGTTTTCAAATTTATAGAAACAAAGAACAATAATTTTTTTGTTTTTTTTTTATATGCAAGCAATCGAAAAAGGAAACTAGGAAATAAACTAAATGCAAAAATTTAAATATGGCAATGGGAGCTGGGGGAATGAATGCAAACACAATACTAATATTTATCAAACAATTTCGTGGATCAAACTAACAAAACTTCTTCTTTTTCTTTTTCTTTTTATCAAGAACACAAAATGCAGAAATATGCAAACTTGAAGCAAATAACAATTTTTTTTTTGGGGTTTTATGAATAATAAACTGAATATAAACAGCAACTAGAACATGAACAAACTTTTTATGGTTTTCAATTTCTGGAAATCAAATAACAAGAACAGAAATAAAGCAACAACGACTTTTATGATTTTTTTTTTTTGATTTAATAAGAACACAAAAGCAAATAAAATGAAAAACGAATTGGATAGATAAAACCTGATGGATAGGAGCTTTTGAGGCTCTGATACCAGATGATGTAAGACTGGAATCACTCCAACTTTAGATCACTTGATGATCAGCAGATTCCAAGCTTAGCTTGCGGAAAGTGGGGTGTTGGTAGAGATGGTGGTGAAGTTTTGATTGACTCTCTCAATCCTTGTGTGTGATCGACTCTCTCAATCAGTGAAGTCCAGGGGATGCTGAATCTCTCAACAGCCTAAGAACTACGAATCAATAGCAACAAATGACTCTCTCAAATGAACTAATGACAAGAACAAACTCAAGGACACACTTTGAAGAAGAAACTGAATTTCTTATTGAATAAACTTATAGATTGAAAGGTAATTCTAAAATATACAAATGGGTCTGCTTATATAGTGCACGACCTTAGACAAGACCAAACGGTCATATGAAAATAAAGGAAACAGAAATAGACAAAAAGAAACCGATAAACTAGCCGTTGGAGAATATCTTGGTTCCAATGGCTTTCTTCAAGGGATTTGATTCTGGTTTTGTATCTGGACGGTTTGAGGGAATAGGTAAGCTTCTTGGGAACATCTTTATTGCTGAATACTTGGTCGAAATCTTTGTAGACTTGGCTCAAAAGTAGCTGTTGGGAATTGATGGCAAAGGATTCCAAAGATGGCAAGTAGAAGCAAGAGTAGATCCGCCTGATCCACTGGGTGCTGGAGCACGGAATGAATATTGAGGCAGCTTCTGGATGGTAAATAATCTCTCCAGGTCGCCAAGTCTTGGTTTGGCAATGAGGAAACCAAGTATTTGTCATACTTTCCATAAATGGCACCATGATGACACATTCTAGGAAAATGATCATATCTCCTAATATCCGTGGAGATTTCTTCTCATTCTTAGCTAGTTGGAAAGCTAAGAGATTCTTCTTGAAGTCTATGATTTGGCTTGGGTCAGAACGCTTTGTCGTTGGGCTTGAAATATCTTCTAGACTCGGATACTCGCAGATAGATGGGCTGGAGAACCTCCGGTTTGTAAAATTCATATCTTCCTGGTCTGAGTAGCTTTGGGGATGTTTCAATTGGGATTGTCTCCTTGTTGAGTGTAGAACGCATGAAAATTGGTCTCGTGTCTAAATCCCTCCGGGTTGTGAGATACATCGTCTTGACTGAACACATATCCTGGTTGGTCCGGTTTGGAAAGACTTCTTCTTCTTTTGGAAAGGCTTCCTGTTTAGGAAGGACTTCGTCTTCTTCTGGAAAGGATTCCTGTTTAGGAAGGACTTCGTCTTCTTCTGGAAAGGCTTCCTGTTTAGGACGGACTTCTTCTCTATCTCGAAGGGCTTCCTGAGCTTCTGGTTCAGCTACTGATTTGATGACCACATCATTTTGGCGGTTCCACATCTTTGAAGGAGATGGGTTCAACCTTGGTGTCCAGAAACTGTCTCTTGATGATTCTTACCATCTCAAGTCGCCCATGAGAAGGAAGGAGCTTGGAAGCCATGGTGTATGAAGCTGTCTGATCAACCAAGCTTCAAAATGGTGTCCAAGCATGTTCTTATTCACTGTCCAAGAAGAAAGGTGAAAGCTTTTCAAAGGATACTGGTGTGGCGAGTTCAACTTGAAGAAAGGTGGGAACTTTGGTGTGGAGGGTTCAGGAGAAAGGTTCAAGAAGAGGGAGAGGTTGGATCGCGACCAACAGCTCATGCTCTTGCCGAGAACACTGGTGAATCAGAGAACTAACACTAGTTCTCTGGCTGTAAGGAAACTCCTTTCTCTGATTTTAAAGCTTGAGTATTGAATGTCTGGTTGTGTTGTGTGTTGATTTAAGCTTGAGGACTGTTGAAAAGATTGCTAAATGGTGATACATTTAGAGTCTGTCCCTGTTGCTTGAAAGAGTTGTGATTTGAGGATTGAAAATTGTTTTAAAATGTTGAGAGTTGTTAAAAAGTGCTTAGCCTGATTCTTAGTGTTATGTTTGTTAGGGTGATAGATTTAAATCTATTCAAGCTTGCATTCATGTAATAGAATCGTTTTAAGGTTGAAGCATGGTGGTGATTGTTTTGCAAAGCTCCGGTTCATGAAATGAAGCCGTGTTGATGCTGTTGCAAATTGTTTCTTGGCTGCCTTAGGTTGATACACTTGAATTAATGTTCAAAGTGTAGTTAAGGCAGGGTTTTAAAATCGCATGGTAGCTTGCAAAGATGTGAACTTGTTTATACATGTTTCAATCTTGTGCTAAGCTTGAGAAAGTTGTGGAGATCAAACTTGATGATTAGTCAAGGTTTGATCTCAAATGTTTGTGTCTTATCTTTGCTGGAGTTTGAGTGTTGTTTCAGGTTCACAAGATGTGTTCTTAACTCACCATCCAACCGAGTAGAAGAGGAAGACTTGTGGCCATTGGGTTTCAATGGAGAAGAAGAAAGTGGTGATGCACCACTGATGTATGAAGTCACTAAAGCTCACCTTGCAAGCTTGAATCCTAAATGTCGTTTCAAGCTTGAGGAGGGGAGTTAAGTGAGCTTTAATACGGTTCAAGAGGTGCCATTGCAAGCAACTAAAGAAGAAGGAGCCATTTGGGTTTAGGCAGTGGCGTGTCTAGACAAGAGAGCATTTCAGAGGGTTCTTTGGCGAGGGGAAGATGAAGACTCAGCAGCTTGACTTCTAGTGTTTGAGGTGGCTGATGAGATGAAGCTTCCACAAGCAATCCAGCAAGATGGCGAGTTCTAGTGTTGCAATGGAGTTGATGCAGATCATGTAAGATGTTCCTTCCAAGCTTGACTTGTTCCACATGGTCAAGCTTGAGGGGGAGTGTTGAGACATGATCTGATCAGGAGAGTCATTGGCGGTTATTCAAGAAGAGGGAGCAGCTCCGTTAAATGAATCAGAGTGAGGGATGATGAAGCAAGCACCAAGGCAGCTTCTAGTGTTAGCGGATTGGTGTGGCAGCTGAAGCATCCTCATGTGGTCTCAGTAATGAAGATGGGTTCTCTTAAGAAGAAGCAAGCAGTGATTCAAGATGTATCTATCAAGGAAGATCAGTGAGTCGAGCACTTAACCCATGATGAAGATGGGTGAAAG
>NW_026619835.1:0-6776 GCF_000801105.2 Raphanus sativus | reverse complement strand
GATTTAATGTAGGTTTAACTATAAAGTATAAATGTGTATTTAATTTAAAAACTTACATAATAAATATTAGGTCCAACAAAATATTTCTTAAAAGTTTTAATAAGATAGATAGTTGTAGTGATTTTTTTCCCTATCTCATTGGCTTTACAGTTGTACACAGAGATTTAAACACATTTTAAGCACACGCTATATAAGCACATAGAATCAGAGTAATGTTTAATAGATATAAATACTAGTAAGTGTCTAACTACTGCTTCACTTTTCTCTTTCTCTCTCCCAAAATCCTTGAACAAGAGAGAGAGAGAGAAAGGAAGAAACACAGCGGATTTCTTTATCTTCTGTTCTTCGTTGACAATGTCGGGAAACAAGCAAGAAGAGGATCCTCGTATTAACGGAATCAAAACTAAGATCCGTGTCGTTCCAGATTTTCCCAAGAAAGGTATCTTCTTCTTCTTCTTCTGCTGTTTTTTTTGTTTATGGAAGAGCTCTGTTTTTGTTTGTTTGTTACATGCTTTGATTCGTCTGGTAGAAAATGTTGTTTGTCTTAAAACTAGTTTTCTTGTTTTTAAACAAAAAAATTGTCAAAAATAGTTTTCTTGGTTGTTTTTTTACCGAAAATGCAGGTTTCTTCTTCTGAATTCTCTTTGCTTGCCGACAATAACATTTGATTTAGAATAATATTTTGGACTGGCCATGAACAGTGTTGTTGGTCTTGAATCTTTTTTGTTTGTTTCCGATGAAGTTGTAACTTGAGAAAACCAAGAATCGTTTCTTTTTAAAAAAAAACAAGAGTTAAGGTAAAAAAAAAGAGAGAAGAATTGTTACATAAGTATGAGTAAAAACGAATGTGAAGGGTAATGAAAAAGGAAGAAAATTGCAGGAATAATGTTTCAAGACATAACAACAGTGCTGTTGGATCCCAAAGCCTTCAAAGATACAATTGATCTATTTGTTGAGAGATACAGAGACAAGAACATCTCAGTGGTTGCAGGTATTATCTCTAATTTATAATTCATGATTTCTTTTATTAATTTTGTGAACACTGATGTAGTGTAATTTTACGGTGGATTTACTGTTTAAAAGATTGATAACAGGACTTTTGAAGAGTCCCTAACCAAATGTTGTAGTGTAAAAGATTGTCGAACCAATCCTAAGTGATTCTAAAGCAAAGGGAATGCAAGACCATGCTTAATCTAAGTGCAATCAGGTTTTCAATGATGATATGAACTAGAACTATGCTAAAGTGCAATAAAGAAACAAGCTTTCAATCAATCTAGGACAATAGGACTCATGGGGCTAGGCATTTGATTTCAAGTGATTAAGATTCAATCTAAGGGTGGCAAACTTTCAATCAATAACTTCCTTAAGTCTAGAACACTGAAATAAGCAAGCTCTATGGTCAAGAAGGATGCTCATTTGCTTTGATCAACTAGACACCAAAGGTCTTTGAACCTAAAAGATCTAAGCAATCATTAAGGATGAGTCTATTAACTATCTAAACTCCCTTAACACAATGGTCTTTGTGTAAGGTAAGTTTAGAGCAAGCTCTACTTGGTTCAGACATTTCATCAAACACCTTGTGGGTGGGAAATGTCTAGAGCTCTAGATTAAAGAGGCCAACTTTAATCTAGCATTAAGAGAAGTAGACAAGCAAGGAAACAAGAGATCTAACACTAAACACCCTTAGATCTTCACTTAATCACTCTAATCACCCTAGCCCATGAATCCAAAAGGTAACTACTCACTAATAGACATGAATAACCCAAAACCCATGGATGATTGAAGGTTAATCATGCTTAGTGGTCAAGATTGATTAATAATCACAAGAGATAGAGATGAAAAGAAGCTCAAGATTAAGTCTTTCACCCAAAATAGCTAATGTGATTACAAAGAAAAACAAGATATCCCTCAAAATTAGGTCTAAAGGGTATTTATAAAAGTCTAAAAACGAGTTGGGTCAACCCAACAATCCTGGGTCAACCCAATAAAAAAAAACAGTCTTTTTCGCCCGTAGCGACCTTGCTTCCCGCTACAGAGGTCGCTACAGAACTCTTCAACTCTTCAGGATCTGTAGCGACTTTGCAAGTCGCTATGGTGGTCGCTACGCTCACTCGGGTGGCCTCCTAGCGACGTGATCATGTCGCTACGCAGAGGTCGCTACGAACACTTAGTCATTTCTTGGGTTCTGGCTTCTCCCATCATAGCGACTTGGTAAGTCGCTACGCATGTCGCTATGATGGCTCGGGTTGCGTCTTAGCGACCATGCGAGGTCGCTATGCTGATGTCGCTACAGGGTTGATATGCCTCCAGTAGATTGATCATAACTCTTTCAATACATATCCAAATGACTTGAAACCACCTCCATTAGAAAGCTAACTCAATTTACTTTGTCTTCCCAAAATTTGAGCTTCAAAAGATATCTTTAAGGCCTTCATCCATGTTCATATTTCACCCTTTTGACTGAAAACCCCTCAAATGTCTTCAAAGTCACCAATAAGCATCTCCAATATCTGATTGAGACAAATGTAATGCAATGCAACCTAAATGCACTCTAAATGCATGCAAAGGAACAATATAAGGACTAGAATGAAGCTTAAAAACATGTAAATACACAAGATATCAAAGATTCGACCTAATTGAGTGAACTCGAATTTTTTATTGGTTTCAAGAAATCTAGGTTAATTTATCGGTTTAAAACAGTAAATAGTTTATTTTGGTGCGTCGTAATTAGTGGAGTTTTTGGATTCAAATGGTGATTAGTGGAATCTTTAACATGTAGTTTCCGGTCTAAAGGTTTCTTCTCATTGTAATTTGATGGAAAATACTTATTAATATACATCTAAATTAGGTAGCTCAAAGTTTGTTATTTGAAGTGGTTGTTCTAAATACTTAGTGCTCAACTAATTGTTTTGATTAAAAACTATTGTTCTTGTTTTTGCATGTGGTTGTGTTTGATATTATTCAAATTATATTATTTTATAAATATAATATTACATACCCTTTTTGACATCATAATCATATATTAATTATGATATACTATCAAAATTCGAAAGTGAGATACATATGGAAAGAGACAATATACCGTTCGTACTAACGTTTGCATTTTTACTGACGTACATACATGCACAGTTGTAAAAAGAATCATTTTTCAAGTGTAATGCAAATTATCAAATATTTTCGTTAATATCGTTGCTTTGATCAAACTTTTGGTTGAGACAAGACTCTCAAAAATATAATCTTTGTGGGTGACTGAGTGATGGGATGAGATTGATTGCCTGGATCATTCTTCCTCCCAAATCATATAAAAGAAAAGTTTATTTATCCCATATACTCTTCCACTTTTTTTAAAGCTTATAATTGTTTGATCTTGCCTGTGTGAAAAAGCGCAAGTGTTTGTTTGTGTGTGGTGGGTATTGTTTGGATAGATGGGTAGTTGAGTGATGGATGTAACCCTTTTTAAAAGAGTTGGCCCCAAAAGAACTTGATTTGGGTTTTCTTTCTTTTTCCATCATCATTGTTTTGGCCAATTCTTTCCTTCTCTCTTTTTCTTTATGCCTCTCTTCTTCTGTGTAGTGAAGTACAAAGATTATACTGTTACTGTTTAGTGGATGTGAAGTATGATGAAGTACATCATTTCCTTTTACTTTTTAAATCTGTATACTTTTTTCAGTTGCCTTCTTTAATCAATAGAATTTTGTCTATACAGGTTTTAAACGAAAACGATTAAAGTAATACAAACTCATTTGATATATACCAAAATCTATCAGCGGAAAACCATGAGAACTCAATGCATGAATATGTAATGTTTCAACATTTCCATTAGGAATTTCTATTTGAATATTTTCATAAAACCGTGTTAAAGGATGTGCTTATATGTGCATAGCACATGGCTAGTAAGACATGACACAATCAACAAAAAAATACAGTTGAATAATATTCAATCATTTTTGTTGACAAAAAAATGTCAGTGTATAAAATAAGATAAACATCTATTGGGTTTGTTGTTGGGATATAGATAGCTTCACTACTTGTAACATTCGACCGTATCTTTCGCGTTAGTGCTATGGAATCTGTCGATTGGGTCTGTTGTTGGGACAGATTGTCATTCTTTCGCTTTTTCTTATATACTAATTTTATTAATGAGACTCCTATGACATCTTAATAACAGCACATATAATAACGTAGTTGAAATATTTATGCCACTTAATTAGACCTTCTTTGCTAAATGACATAACCATTATAACCACGTTTGTTGTCATTTCAGGAATAGAGGCTCGTGGATTCCTATTCGGTCCACCAATAGCGTTAGCCATTGGAGCAAAGTTCGTCCCTCTCCGTAAACCCAAGAAATTGCCAGGTACTCTAACTTCTTAAACTAATCAGAGTATATTTGTTTCAGACATTTTTTTTAACAAATAGTTTATGGTTAAACGACGTAAAATGTTAATAGGTGAAACGATATTTGAAGAATACGAGTTGGAGTACGGGAATGACCGGCTAGAGATGCACGTAGGAGCCGTTGAGGCTGGAGACCGAGCTTTGGTAGTTGATGATCTAATTGCGACCGGTGGTACTCTTTGTGCTGCCATTAACTTGCTCGGTAAATTCACCATGCTTGATTAAAAAAAACAATTGAGTGATTAATTTCAAACCTAACCGATTGATAGAATTTTTTGGATCGTGTCAGAGAGGGTTGGGGCAGAAGTTGTGGAATGTGCATGCGTGATCGAGTTACCCGAATTAAAGGTTTGCTGTCGTGAAATTAAATACATTATATTCGAAATAATAAATTAGAGATCTTTTATTTAGCAAAAAAAAAAATAGAGATCTTTTAAATTGGTGTGACATTTAATTCTGTCGAGGTGGGAATTTAATATTTCGCAGGGAAGGCAGAGACTCAAGGGGAAGCCACTATGCATGCTGGTGGAGTACCGATGATGATTTTAGCTGAGATATTTGGATTAATGATTTGGTTAATTAAGTTTTGGTTATGCACCGAAAATTCGGATTACGCAGACTTATTATTGGATTATACAATATTTCAATTGAAAATCTGGTGGATTAGCTGGAACAAATAATATAAATTTCTTTGCTGCTAAAAAGTAGTACTGCACATATATATATATATGAAAGTTTTTTTTTCGAAAAACATATATATTAGTTTTTCTCAGTGGTATATAGTATTAGTATATAGTATTTTCTACAAGTTTAAATTCGGGTGGTGAGACAACAACACCTTGTATTCTATGAGAAGTTGAGAACCTATATATATGAAAACATACACTATCTAGTTCTGTTTACGAGAGTAGACCACCTTCTTTTCTGACAGAGGAACTAATTACTTTGATGTTTTCAAAAGAAATTTAAACACAGCAGTATTTGAACTAGAAATCATGACTAGACTTTAAATTCTATAGTACTTATTCTCTTTTGTGAGTATATCGTCCACTTTTTTTCAACTCTGGCATGGGAATCCGTGCAAGTCGGTGGTAACTTTCATTCAACCAAACACATAGAAAAGGAGTATTTAGCCAATTTATGAGGTCGAATACTGAAATTGTCGCTACTGTTGTATGTTATTACTCTCTTGTACCTAAACGTTCGTATAACAGTAATTATTGTATATACTGACATCTATATATGCTTGGAGTGGTAAACGGCGTCCCGCCCTGTACCGCAGTTAACAATAACAAAATTCTCTACATATTATTATATATCTATAAGTTTTTATAACTGTTTGTTCCACATCGTTCAATCCGCCGTTCAATCCGCAAATCACCATTCGGAGCCATGATATGTATTTCCTCTGTTTCAATATAGATGATGTTTTAGAAGAATTGTTTTGTTTCAATTTACATGAAGTTTTGAGATTTTAAGGTTACTTTAACTTTATTGGAAACTGTTCAACCAATTAGATTAATCTATCTTTTTTATAATTGGTCAACTGACTTTAAAATTATATATATAAAATACTTTTTTAGAGAAAAGTAATTTTCTTAATCTTTGTGCATTGAAGCATAACATCAAGTATTATGAAATAGAAGAAGTATTATCTAATTTAAAACCACAATTATAAGAGACAAATAAATGATTTCCTAGGTCAAGAAGACAAGAGCTATGATTAGGATGTCCATTTGATATTGTAATTATAGATTATAAATAGTCTTCCACCCAATTCTGTTTGCCATGATTATGTTTTGCGATCATATTTTCTGAAGTCAAACTAAAACACACATCCCCACATAAACAAAAAGGCCTAACTCTTGCACTAAATTAACAAAATAAAAACTACGCCGTGTTGCTTTTTCTTCGTTTATTAACAAAAAGGCTCAGTGTTGCTTTTTCTTCGTTTTATTGTAGACCAATTTAACTATCTAAATTTATATAACGTTTGACCAAAAAAAATATATCTATATTTACATAATACTAGGTGTTTTGCCCGCACATGCGGGCATAATCGTTTTACTAATAATTATTAATATATGTATTATGATTTAAACACCATGATAACTTATTCTTTATATTCTTAATCATTTTAGTTTTTTCGATTTTTATTTCGGTCTATGTCTTCTTAACACAAATGAAAACTTTAAAACTATGAAACCATAAGAGCATAATTACATATCAAATATTGCACACAATAAATCACTAAAACACACATAATCCAAGTAAAAACAAAATAAATAAAAATTAAATAAAAACTAAAGTTCGATGATAATTTAGAAGATTAAAAAAACAAATTGAGATAATAACAATATTTCATTGGTTTACTTGAT
>NW_026619834.1:0-6779 GCF_000801105.2 Raphanus sativus | reverse complement strand
TCGTTCCGGTCTCGATCTCGCCTCCGGTCAGGGCTTTCGTCCCGCCTTTGGTAAGGACTTACATCTCTACCACGTCTCCCACCTCGAGCGGCCTGGTTTGCACCTCCACGATCTGGTGGCTCATACTCAGACTCATCTCCCTCCGACTCGGACTGCGGCTGATTGAGGTAAGGGCCAAACCTTCTTGCAGCCGGTTGGCCATTGGGTTGGTTCCGGTTTCCCTGACCCATGAGATTCATTTGTGCAGTCAAGGCATTAAGGGCTTCCGTGAGCTGAGCTTGTCCGGCCTGCAAGGCTTGGAGTTGGATGTTAATCTCAGCTGCACCATTCAAGTCTCCCATATCTCCTGGAAAATAAGAAAGACAAGAGGATCAAGTGCAAAGGGAATTGGCAAAGAAAGAAAGAAAGAAAGAAAGAAGGAAGAACTTAAGAAAGAAAAGAAATATAAAACTTGAATGCAAATGAATGAATGAAAGCAAATCCTTTTTTTTTTGATTTATGAAAATTAATTTCGAAATCCTTTTAATAAGGAAAGTTGAAATCTTTTTTTTTTTTTTTTAACTTGGGAAAGAATTAAAATCGAAAAATTTAAAAAGAGAAAGAAGATTAAACTTTAAATGCAAATCAAAATCAAAGATGATTGAAATCTTTTTTTTTTTTTAAATTATGATTGACAAAATTAAATGAATGCAAATCAATCAGGAATGAATGCAAGCAATCAATCCTATATGATTTATGCAAATGCAATCAGAATAAATGCAAAATGATCAATTATTTCTAAACTAGGAAAGAAAAATCGATCAAGCAGCAAAAACAAGTTGCAAAAATGATGCAAGCCACGAAATGATCTAGCAATTCTATGATGAACAAGATGATGAACAGCAAGAACAGCAAGAACAAACAAGAACAACAAAGAACAATTTTTTTTTTTATAAAGATGCAAATGCAGAAACTGAAAAGATGAACTAAAGGATAGAAATAACCAAATCTTTTGGAGCCTTTGGCTCTGATACCAAATGTTACAGGCTGGGAACCAGGCTGCAAACTAGTGGCTTGGAGAATATGATTCTGGTCGATTTTGGTACTGGTTTTGAAAGAACTTGATGCTTGGATCAAATCGGCCAAAACTGTACCTGAAACAAAAGAAACTTTTTATGAGTTTTATGGATTTATAAAAATGAAGAACAGAAGCAAAACTATGAAAATAAAACAAGAACAGAAACAGAGATGATTTTTATGGATTTTAGATTTATAAAAATGAATCAAACAAAAGATGCAAACAGAAATAAAAACAAGAGAAATAAAAAGGATAGAGATGGTGATGGAATCTGTTGCTGGATGTGTGTCTCTCTCAACAGATCAGTGGATGGATGATGAGTAGAAGATGGGATTGGCCTTGCTGGATGTGTATCACTCTCAAGGCAAATCGTTGGGGGGATTGATGGGATGAAGAATCGCCACAAGCTTGATGGTTGGAGCTTGATAAGATTCAGGCTGCTCTCTCTTGCTTCTCACACTAGAAAGACTTAGGGTTTTCTTTGCAAAGGCAAAACAAATTTTATTCAAGACTAAAGTGCCAAATTTCGTCAGCCACAAGGGGTTATAAAGCCATCCCTTTGTGGACTCAACAAAGTCTTAAAAGGCCTAGACAAAGGGCCAACTTTCACAAAAGATAAAAGGCTGACAATTGCCCAAAGTCTTAACCAAAATAAAATTAAAATTAAAACAGTAAACCGGTTGCTGATTGAGATGCCTAAACCAAAGCTCATAGTATGCTTGCATGTTGCCTCATTAAAACCTTATCGGGAAAACCCAGTGGGACAAAACCCGATGAAGGAAAAAGAGTACAACACATACTACTTACTTTGGTGGTTGGCTATATCTCTGAACCGGAAGCAATGTGGTCGGTTGGATTGGAGATTGATTCTGAACCAAGGTTGAATGTGGAGATGATGAAACCGGCTTGGTTCTGGCCGAGTGATCTGAATTGGATTGGACCGGCTGAGTCTTGAACTTCAATTGAACCGGCTTGGTCTTGTATCTTCAATTGGATCATCTCTTCAATCAGTAGCTGGTTCTGGCCGGTTTGTCCATCTTGATCTAGGATCTGTTGGACAGCCTTGGAGAACCCTTCCCTTATCGCCCTGGTTCCACTCCTAGTGGTCGGACCGCGCCTAATTATGGGAACCTCTACTTGGATGGCCTCATCATTCCCTCCCTCTTGAAAAGGTTCTGGCCTCAGAACATCATCATCTGCAAGAAAAGGGGACAAATCAGATACATTGAACGTATGGGAAATCTTAAACTCACCTGGAAGATCAAGCTTATAAGCATTGTCATTGATCTTTTCAAGAACCCGGAAGGGTCCAGTCCCTCGAGGTGATAGCTTGGACTTCCTTGCTTCAGGAAACCTTTCTGGCCGCATGTGCAACCACACCAAGTCTCCTGGTTCGAACAAAACTTCCTTTCTCTTCTGGTCGACCCGCGCCTTGACCTTGGCCGCCTTGGCTTCTAGTCTCTCCTTGACTTTTTGGTGCAAGGTCTTAACAAACTCCGCCTTGTTGGCTCCATCTCTACTGCGGTACATAGGACTGGGCAGTGTGGAAAGGTCCAAAGGAGTTTCAGGCTGAAAACCATAGACAACTTCAAAAGGAGAAAGATCAGTAGTAGAGTGTCTAGCATGGTTATAAGCAAACTCAATAAAAGGCAGACAAGTTAACCAGTTCCTTAAGTTCTTACCGACCGTAGCTCTCAATAACTGAGAGAGTGTACGGTTTACTACCTCGGTTTGGCCATCAGTCTGTGGATGGCAAGTGGTCGAGAACAACAGCTTGGTACCAAGTTTACCCCATAAAGTCTTCCAGAAATGGCTTAAGAACTTGGTGTCTCGGTCAGATACAATGGTCCTAGGCATGCCATGTAGACGAACCACCTCTTTGAAGAACAGGTTGGCGATTTGGGTGGCATCATTGGTTGTGTTACAAGCAATGAAGTGAGCCATCTTGGAGAACCTGTCCACAACAACAAAAATGGAATCCTTGTGGTCTATCTTGGGCAAGCCCAGCACAAAGTCCATAGAAAGATCTACCCAAGGGTGGTCAGGAATAGGTAAAGGCATGTATAAACCGTGAGGATGTGACCTGGATTTTGTCTTAAGGCAGACAATGCACTTGGTGCACAAGTTCTCAACGTCCTTCCTCATGTTTGGCCAAAAGAAATGGTCGGTTAGGACACTTAGAGTTTTATCTCTACCAAAATGTCCCATGAGGCCGCCACCATGGGCCTCCCGAACCAGCAATTCCCGCATGGAACCTTGGGGAATGCACAATTTCTTTTCCTTGAACAAGAAGCCATCTTGTTGGTAATATGGGCCGGCTGCCATCTTGGTAGTTTTCCTGAAAACTTCTTGAAAATCAGGGTCAGTAATATAAGAATCCTTAATATACTCAAAACCCATGATCTTAGCTTCCATGGTGGAGATAAGAGTGTGTCTCCGGGACAGTGCATCGGCCACCACATTGTCTTTGCCCTTCTTGTACTTAATCACATAAGGGAAAGTCTCCACAAACTCTAACCATCTGGCGTGCCTCTTCTTGAGTGTGGTCTGACCTCTCAAGTGCTTAAGAGTCTCATGATCTGTATGAATAACAAACTCTTTAGACAAAAGATAATGTTGCCAAGTTTCAAGAGATCTCACTAGAGCATAAAGCTCTTTGTCGTAGGTGGGATAATTGAGGGCAGCTCCACTCAATTTCTCACTGAAGAAGGCTACTGGTCGGCCTCCTTGAGTAAGCACAGCTCCTATGCCTGTACCTGATGCATCACATTCAATCTCAAAGGTTTTATCGAAGTTAGGCAGAGTAAGGACTGGTGCATGAGTCAAACTATATTTAAGCCTGTTAAAAGACTCTTCTTGGGCAGGACCCCAAGTAAAGGATACATTCTTCTTGATCACAGACGTCATTGGGGCAGCAATGGTACTGAAATCCCTGACGAACCGTCGATAGAAGCTGGCCAGACCATGAAAACTGCGGACATGGCCTATGGTGGTCGGAGTTGGCCAGTCTTGGATCGCCTTGATCTTTTCTTCATCGACCTTCAGTCCCTGTGAACTCACAACAAAACCTAAGAAAACCAATTCATCAGTACAAAACACACATTTCTTTAGGTTAGCATAAAGTCCCTCTTGCCTCAATGCCTTCAGCACCTGCTCTACATGATAAACATGGTCGGATAAGCTCTGACTATAGATCAGTATATCATCAAAGTACACAACCACAAACTTACTGATGTATGGCCTTAGAACCTCGTTCATAAGCCTCATGAATGTGCTGGGGGCGTTGGTAAGGCCAAATGGCATCACAAGCCACTCATACAAACCTTGTTTCGTCTTGAAGGCGGTTTTCCACTCATCACCTTCCTTCATACGAACTTGGTGATATCCACTCCTGAGATCAATCTTAGAAAACACAGTAGAACCACTTAGTTCATCCAACATATCATCTAATCTAGGTATAGGGTACCGATATTTGATGGTTATGTTGTTGATGGCTCGGCAGTCCACACACATGCGCCATGTTCCGTCCTTCTTAGGCACCAATAGGACCGGGACCGCACAAGGACTTAGGCTCTCACGGATATAGCCTTTGTCCATGAGGTCTTGGACCTGCCTCTCCAACTCCTTGGCCTCTTCAGGGTTAACACGGTAAGCGGCTCGGTTGGGCAGTGGTGCGCCTGGTACAAGGTCGATCTGATGTTCAATGCCGCGGATGGGGGGCAATCCGGCGGGTATATCATCAGGGAAGACGTCCTTGTACTTCTCCATGAGGTCTTGCATCTCGCCAGGTAGCTCTTGTGCCTCAAAACCTGCAAAACAACCTTCCTTAAAGACCATTAGTAGCACCTGCGTCTCACGAGATAAAGATTTAAGAACTTGACCTGAAGACATATAAAGGTTGGTTTTACTTACCTTTCCAGCCTGGTCCATTGATTTCTGCATATCATGGACTTCTTGTGGACTAAGGGGAGCTAAGCTGTGCTTCTTGTTGTTATGGCAGAAGCTGTAGACATTGGTCCGACCATGGTGGATGGTTTCCTTGTCAAATTGCCACGGCCTGCCAAGAAGTATGTGGCCGGCTTGCATAGGAACAACATCACACTTCACCTGGTCATGGTACCTGCCAATACTAAAAGACACAACAACTTGCTCGGCTATCTTGAGCTCAGTCTCATCATTGAGCCACTTGAGTCGGTATGGTCTCGGGTGTGGAGTCTTGATCAAACCTAGCTTATCAACAAGATACTTGCTAGCCACATTAGTACAAGAACCACCATCTATGATCAAGCTACATACCTTTTGTTCCACACTACATCTTGTATGGAAGATGTTTTCTCTTTGGACGGTTTCAGGATCAAAGAGTGCACTGAGGGATCGTCTGGTCACTAGTAACTCACCAGTCTCAGCATAATCGACCAATTCCTCATCAGATGCATCTGTCTCCAACTCGGCCTCATCTTGGGACTCATACTCCCCATCGGCCTTAAGGACCATCACTCTCTTGTTCGGACAATCTCTAGCATAGTGTCCTTTTCCCTGACATTTAAAACAAGTAATATCACGAGTTCTCTGATTTTGAACTTGACCCTTACCTTGGTCTGATGAACCGGCTCTAGTTGTGTCAGCTTGGTTCTTCTTGAACCGGTTCTCTACTTCTATGGATTTGTTCTTTTCAGCACCTTTGGAACCTGGTTGACACCACGCAGGTTTTCTCCGGCTAGTGGCCGCATTCTTCCTCTTGATATGGACCTCAGCCTGGACGGCATACTGCAAGAGATCATTGAAGTCCTCATACGGCTGGCGCTCCACCTTCCGTGAAATCCGATCGTTCAGCCCCTCCAAGAACTGGGACATCATGGACGCCTCAGACTCGTCCACTTCCAATCGGTTCCTTAGAGCCTCAAACTCTTCAAAGTACTCCTCAACGGACTTAGTTCCCTGAGATAACTTACGAAAACGTTTTAGTAAATCTCTAGGATAATGTGATGGAATGTACCTCGCTCGGAGTTTGGTTCGCATCTCAATCCAGTTTTGGGCTCTCCATACTGGACCGGACTTAGCAACATCTCGATCCCACCATGATAGAGCATTATCAGTAAGCTGGGCTGCGGCTAGAGCTATCTTCTTTGCCTCGGAGTACTTATAGTACTCAAAGATATATTCCATGCGCTTCTCCCATGTGATGTAAGCGTCCGGATCGACCTTTCCCGCGAACGTTGGTGGCTTCAGTTTGATGTCCTTGCCTCTTTGAAAGGCCGCATCATCGTTCCGGTCTCGATCTCTCCTCCGGTCAGGGCTTCCGTCCCGCCTTTGGTAAGGACTTACATCTCTACCACGTCTCCCACCTCGAGCGGCATGGTTTGCACCTCCACGATCTGGTGGCTCATACTCAGACTCATCTTCCTCCGACTCGGACTGCGGCTGGTTGAGGTAAGGGCCGAACCTTCTTGCAGCCGGTTGGCCATTGGGTTGGTTCCGGTTTCCCTGACCCATGAGATTCATTTGTGCAGTCAAGGCATTAAGGGCTTCCGTGAGCTGAGCTTGTCCGGCCTGCAAGGCTTGGAGTTGGGTGTTGATCTCAGCTGCACCATTCAAGTCTCCCATATATCCTGGAAAATAAGAAAGACAAGAAGATCAAGTGCAAAGGGAATTGGCAAAGAAAGAAGGAAAGAAGAAAGAAGAAAGGACTTAAGAAATAAAAGAAAAGAAGATCAAACTTGAA
>NW_026619833.1:0-2500 GCF_000801105.2 Raphanus sativus | reverse complement strand
ACCCGTAATTATTTTGAGATGGGAATATCTATGCTTTACTTTAATGGCCTGATGCTTATACTTCAACTTGTATGAATAATTTCTTTATGTCCCATGTCTTGGGCTATATAATTTCGAATTCTTACTCTGTCCCTTGGACTATAATTTTCGAATTTCTATTCTGTTCCCAATGCTCGGATGGCTGTGGCCAATGGCTCATTTAGATTCATAAAAGAATTCTGTCCGAGTAGATCTATAGTATGGACATGTGTGGATTTGTCCTCACTTCCATTTCATGGACATACTATATTCTGTTAAAATTCTTGGGAATTAATCCATGTCCTTAACCAGATATCTTTGTGACCTCTGTATGGAGAGTCATTGAACTTATAGTTCATACTTGGTCGAGTGTTGTTGTGTCCGGCCAGAAATACTACTGTGGACTGAGTCTCGACCAGTCTCGACCACGACCATGTAGGAACCACGACCACGGTTATTGTGGTTTCCATTTCCATGGTTGTCGAGTCTTTATTTTGGTTTAAAAGGACAACATGTCTGAGCTCTTATATCCATCAGATTATGGTGTGTTCATGGCATAGGGTTATCCTCTCTCCCCCTCATGAACATACTGTAATCTGTGGATGCTCATGACTTTTCATAAATTTTGTAGTCTAAACCGTATAGGTTGTAATTCGAAATTTATTCAGCCAGGTTATCAGGAACATGTTATAAAAATCATTTCTGTAAGAACACAAAATTATTGTGCCATTTCCATGATACCTTTTGGACAATGAAGCCTCATGAGTTTCCCTTGTGTTCATACTACACACGTGAGATTTATGGGAGAACTCTTTTGTGCCTTTAAATCTTTGCATCAGATTTTAAAATTTATTTCGGATGGCTAATCCGGTCATACCATTAAGTATAATTTCGTGGCTAACCTTACTGGTTACCAAAAGCCATTGTTCCTTATCATATTGATCATTTGCATAGTCTAGATCAACATGGAGAATTTTATTCTTGATCATTTATACCTTTGGCAAATTTTCTTTTACATACACAGAAAGAACATTTCTGTCCTTAGCCCATTCGAAACCATTCAAAATAAATTAATGGGGCTTTCATTTTGAGTGAATAAAATCGTCCCTCCTTAGGGAAATGCCATAGGATTTGTCTCTTCAAGACATACTGGTTTTCGAAATTTTCTTGTCATTTTTCAATCAAAGATTGTAATAAAATTTTATTAATGCTTTCCAGAGATGACAAGATGAAATAAAATGAAAACCAAATCATAAATAAAAATTCAGGATGTCAAAATAAAAATAAAACAAAACCGGCCATTCCTTTTAACACTTTGGATATGACTTACATTGATTCTTATTCAATGAATAGATCAAGCTCATTATCTACATGAGTCCACTCGGTTTGTTCTTCTCCAGCTTCAGGAATACTCAAATCAAACTCTTGTCTCAGCTTATGTATGCTTAAGATCTCATCAAATTGCTTGATGTTCTCTGCCTTTGTTTTCTTTTTCTTCTCAATTTCCAACAGTTTGTCGAGTAGATCAAAGTAAGTAGTACACTTACTGGCGTGATATAAAGATATCGCATCACTCGGATGGATAGTCTCACGAGTCTTGGTGAGCTTATCCCTGTTGGTTGTCGACTCTCCAAATAGGTTGAGAGTGTAGGCGATTCTCATAAGGTCAGAGTCATACTTGTTCACAGATTCATAATTCTGGAACTTTATTTCTCGCCATTCTTTTTCTGCTTTATGCAAGAACATTTCTGAGTATCTATTGTTCAATGTATACCAGAGATAATGTGGATCATTGATGTAGCTGTACATCATTTTTAGATCATCACAGAGTTTATCCTTCGTGATCTTGAGGGCATACGACCTCTCACACGCAGGGGTATCATTATCCCACTTGGTACACTTCCAAACTCCTCTGAGTTTTAATCTTCCTGAAGTGTTCATGGTCCACTCAATATAATTATCTCCGGAGAGATTTAGGACACTGTAATCTGAGTTTATTGACATCTGAATTCATCACAAAACGATGATCATTTAGTTTCTCATGCCATCTGGCTATATAAGGAAACAATGTCATGCGCCCATTTAGGCTGCTAAGACCATTCGGTCATCATCAAATAAATCAAGACCATTCGGTCATATATTGATCAAGGCACTCGGCCATATTTAGAAATGAAATAACAATTATACAAACAATCATTTCAATGCAATAACTAATCGACCAGGATGCGAGCAAGAAACACTCAGGAATCTAAAATAAATAACCTAAGGGTTTTAGGGTTTTAGGAGTCGCATAGGTCGATGGTTAAACCCGGGTTGGATAGGTTCGATTGGGGTCAATCCTAAACCGGTTTACCATTAGGTTTAAGATGGTTTATAATTCTTTAGAAATTTTCCTTTTTGGTTTCTGATTTCAAATTATAAAATTTCCTTTTCAAAGTTGGATTAAGAAAATCGATTTCCAAAACTGATTTGGATTAGGAAA
>NW_026619832.1:0-6793 GCF_000801105.2 Raphanus sativus | reverse complement strand
CCTTTCTGTTACGTTTCTCTCTCTGTACTCTTTGAAAGGACGGACGACGCAAGGAGAAAGAGAGAGATAGAGAGATGGATCCAGACGCAGTATCCAAGGCTTTCGTGGAGCACTACTACACCACCTTCGATTCGAATCGCGCAGGGTTGGTCTCTCTCTACCAGGAAGGATCCATGTTGACCTTCGAAGGCCAGAAGATCCAGGGCTCTCAGAACATCGTCGCCAAGCTCACCAGCCTTCCTTTCCAGCAGTGCAAGCACAACATCACCACCGTCGATTGCCAGCCCTCTGGTCCCGCCGCCGGAATGCTCGTCTTTGTCTCCGGCAATCTCCAACTCGCTGGCGAACAGCACGCCCTCAAGTTCAGCCAGGTCTCGATCTTGCGTGTTTTCACATCGTTTTAGCTGTCGATCATGTTAGGGTTAGGGTTATTAGGGTTGATTTGATGTGCTATTAGGGCACTTGAAGCTTGATTGATCTGGATTTGACAGGAAATTTCAAAACCCTAATTGAAGCATTGAGTGTGACTGATCTGTGACTAGGTAGGATGTTAAGAGCCGCATTGATTGTATAGATGTAATCTCGTGCTCTGCTTTGTGAATCTTGCATTGGCTTGAGAGGATGTCATTGTCTATATAACTGTTCCTTGTGGTATGCGTATCACCTGACCTACTCATAGTAGTAAGCTACAATTTGCATCTCTCATGTTGTGAATCACGCATTGGATATTTGGATATTGTTGGCTAGTACGCTATATAAAAGAAACATACATCTGTTGGCTGCTTGTTTGTTGTTTTGGGTTTTAAATAGTACCCTGACGTACCGGTGTGTTTTGTGCCTCAGATGTTCCATTTGGTCTCGAATCAGGGAAACTACTACGTGTTCAACGACATATTCAGGTTGAACTATGCCTGAGGAATGTAGTGGCAGAGAGTCAGAGACTGATGGAAGTTTGGTGGGTTAATTTAGAATTGAGAACTGAAGCTTGTTTTGCTCTCTGTCTTTACTTTAATCATTAGAGGGCTCTTTTTAACTATGGTTGAGATGACTTCGTATTATCTGCTTATTATCAAGGATTACAAACAAAAGGTTTATTTGAAATATGGTTCTCTGTTGGAACCCTTTTTCATATTGAAAAGTTTGCTAAAACATCTTATATGTCCTGAACGTAAACAAATTATAAGTGTGTTTCCAGATTGTATAATATAAACAGGCAACAGAAGAAAGATATCATTTGTCATCATCGTCGAAACCAAATTCTCGCAACATTTCGGGCACTTGGATATGAACTCCATTGTTTGTTCCATTCCCATTGTGAAGGTTGTTTTCCTCCTGGGCATTGGAAGTCCCTTGAAGTCTGTTCTTGTTTGGAAATAACTTACCTTTGAACATCCCAGAGAACATACCTCCAATGGATCTGATTGGGTGGGTTAATCTCTCTTTCATCATGTAAATCATGGAGTACTCAGAGAGCTGCCAAGTCAATGTGAGGATGATCAAAGCCGAGAGGAGAATGTGGGTTACTTTGTTCTGCCTCTTCACCTCCTTGATGTCTTTAGCTATTTCTTCTATACTCTCTTCCAATCGTCTCTCGTCCTGGTGTTTTCCTTTGGATGGTGAAGAATCTGGCGATGATTCTTCTTCTTCTTTAGCAGTCACAAGTGTCTTTTGGAATGGGTTTGGTGATTCCAGCTGAGTTTATAAACAAAAATTAGCATCAGCCCTGAAATGGGAATATAGGTCATCAAGTCATGCCAATAGAGAGAGGAGTTGTGGCCATCATCAAACAACAACTTGTCAACAACACATCACGTTTTGAAAAGGACAGTTCACTGTTACATCCATCCCAAAGAACCAAGTTGTTCTAAGAAAGAATCCTGTTCACTTAATTTTTGTATTTGTTCGATTCATAAAACAAATCAGGCCAAGCGGATTTCGCCAAATCAAAGCATTTATCACAGCAGAATAATTATTACACAGACTCGTTTAGTTCTTTCCCACAGTCCATGATGATACAAACATCGTATTCAACCCAGAAAAGGTTTTTTTTTTTGTAAATAGGGCTTTTGGAAAAGTTGATTAGGCCAAACATCAGATTTAGCAATTTAAACCAAAACACGACGGATCGGTGGAGTGGGGGGAGGTACCTGGGATATAAGCTTAGTGAGGAGAAGTTGGTCGTCCTCGTCTTCGATGAAGGAGTCACCAGCAGCTTCTCTCTTCCTCTTCTCATCAAGAAGTTTCTCGATGGCTCTGCTCATAACCTCAACGTCCTCACTCGACTCCATTTTCACAAACACAAAACCCTTGCTTCTCTAACCTCTCCGCCGCTCTTTATTATCTCCCCTTGTCCCTCGAAGGATGTTTATTGCTTGTACTTTTTTTCTTTCTTTGCTATAATAAGTCTTTGTTTGTGTATTGAACGAAAGTCCTGCCCCGACACGTAACATGTATAGACCGCTTCTCGAATAACTCACGGCACCTCACACCATTTTTCCTTCTTTAATTTCAGACATTGACCGAGCTGTGCAATCCGATTTTTTTGGTTTGTTTGTATATGTTTTGGGTTGGTTTGATACGGTTTAGTTTCTTTTTTTTTTTTTGAAACACAGTTGAAGCTTCTCTCAGAGTGATGTTTTTGAGATGGCTAATAATACTATATACATGGTCATGGACCAGGACCAGGACCTGACACCTTTTTATCAACTACACCAACGTTACTTCGACGGCCAGTTGGGAAAAGAAACAAAACAAAATCCTATAATCTTTATGCCATTATTTTTAAGAAAATCATGTAACATAATAAAACCATCCATGGAAATAAAAGTACATATCAGAAAGGTTTCTTTTTTTTTTGTCACGAAAATATCAGAAAGGTTTCTATAACTCTAAAAGATTATAAAAACTCCCAAATATCCACATGCTTTTTATCCAACCCTCCGAGAATACATAGTAGTACTATATAAAAAGAAGAAATAAAAACTCTAATTGGACTGTTGCGTCTTATAATCAATCCATCTTTTGTTGTCCTGCTTCACCAGAAGGCCAGATGATATAATAGGGCGTTTTGCAAGTCCCCATCGTCACATCACAAAAGCTTCCAATCTGCGGAAAGCCACACAAACACATTGTATAAACATGTAGCTGGCTTCAAAAACAAAACTTGATCTGAGTTTTTTCCATAAATAAAACTATATTCCTAAATTCCGGGAGAAGTCATTGAAAATAAATAATGTGAACATGAACGGTGGTAACACAGAGATTAATATGATTATGGCGTTATCTTACGTTTGATCCTATTTTAATTCGAGCCTCAATTTTCTAACAAGATTTGTATAGAGAAAGAACTAAACCAAGTGGACTCAATCATCTCCAGATAGGGAGTAAAAGAATTTGACAAAAAATAGAAGGGAAGAAATTTACCAGAAATCTCCTTCCTGGAGGAGGAAGGTGGCGTGAAGACGTAAAAGAGCACCGACCTCCCCGCCAAGGAAATGGCTGAAACGATCCCAGCAACGTAGAAAACGGTGATCAGAGCAAGCACCCAAGGCAACAAGAGGAAACCAATGAAGAAGGTCACGGATCCACACAGCATAAGAGCCAAGGATATCCCTAGAAGCAGCGACGCGAATCCCGACGGAGATATCTGCGTCGCCGCCGACGAATAACGAGGCCGGATTGGATGAACGGAATCGGGGAATTGATCGGGGAGAGAGATCGACATAGGCGGAGAACGGAGGAGACTCAGGACAAGAGCCGATAGGTCGTGGAAAGCCCTAGACTCTTCATCTCGTTGTCTTCTCATCATCACCAAAAAAAAATCCCACTGTTGTAATTTCGAAACACTTACTATTTCGGTAAATTAATGGCGATTTGCTTGATAGTCTTTCTTTCCTACAGACAAGGAATTGAGAAGACTTTTGTGTTCTGTAATAAAATCTCGGGAAAGCAGAAGTCTCTGTGTTTGGATAACGAATGAGAAAAGCAACCAAAAGGTCAAAACGAAGGCGCGTGTTGGCACGTGAAGGTGAGGGCGAGTATGGAGAAGACAGATTCAGAAAGAATGGAGGTGGAATACAATTGGTGGGTCCCACAGTGACGTGTGGGCCTTCCATTATCTTCTACGACTAGATCCTTATCTAATTAATTCGTTCCAATCAAACCAGAGAAGAAGTCGTTTTCTTTTCTTTTTCTGCTATTTCTTTTCTTAGTATTACATTATTAATTTTTTTTTTTGGTTATTTGACTACTATGAGTTGTTTGAATCAAATAATAAAAGAGTTGGTTTTAGGAAAATGGCATTGCCCCCTTTTTTTTACTGAATAATGGCATTGCACTTTATAGAGTAAAAATCTCATATACTCTTAATGAGGCAAAAAGTGATCTGAGATACTCTTACGAAATCTGAAGTACTCTTTACTCTTCATGAAATAAGAGTTTTCCGATTTTGCCCTTATGTTTTCCCTACTCAATTGAAAATTTGAATTTCGAATTTCAGGTATCAGATTTACAATTTGAATTTTGAATTTGAGTAAAACTAGAACCCAAGTTGACCCAAGTTATACCATTTTCGAATTTTAGGTATCAAATTTAAAATTTGAATTTTGAATTTTAGTGAAACTAGAAACTAAGTTGAACCAAGTTATATTATTGTCGAAGTCCATTGTGGTATAATTATGTCCTAGTTTTACCAAGTTATATCATTGTCGAAGTACATTTTGGTATAACTATATTCTAGTTTTACCAAGTTATACATCGAGAATGGTAAAACTGTATAACTAGGTTATATTTTTACCAAGTTGTACATTTGTCAAGGTACAACTTGGCAAAACTATAACTTAGTTATACAGTTTTACCAAATTACACAAATAGTATAACTTGGTAAAACTGTTTTTCTGGGTTTGTAGTTTCACTTTCGTGTTCTACCTTGATATATGCATTTCTGGATCTTAAAAACCGAAATACCAAAAAGCAGACTGAAATTGACGCGGAGAATAAGCGGAGTAGTAGGTAGAGAAGAAGAAGGAAGATGCAGAGGAAAAAAAGAACAAACATCTGAGATTCAGAGAAGAACAAAAGAAAAAAACAGAACAACTAAAGAAAATGAGATTCAAAGAAGAACAAAGAAATAATACAGAGAAAAATGAGATAAAAACAGAGCAAACAAAAAAGATGAGAGTCGAAAATAAAACAAGATAAGAAACAGAGAGAAAAACTGTAACATCCCGAGTTGTGATATGTGAAAAGGCTTAAGAGAATTGATTTGGCTACCTATATCACCAAAGTTGACTTACCTTTTCCGTCACACCTCCGTTTAGAACTCCAGAGTTAAGCGTGCTTGGGCTGGAGTAGTGAAAGGATGGGTGACCTATCGGGAAGTGATTCGCGGTACCGTGTAAGTGAGGCCAAAATACGGGGAAAGGTCGGGTGGTGATTGCAGGGTCAGTAAACAATGATTTCGAGCCTTGGAAAAATTAACGACCGACCGTCGGATGGGATGGGGCCCACGGGCCGAGAGAGCGGGCGTGGGTGGCCCATTAGCCGTGGGCGGGTCGGGGCGTTACAAAAACAGATTCGAAAAAGAAGAAATTTAAATGGAAAAATGAAGGAATGAAAAGAGAAGAGAGAAAAAAAGAGAAGAGAGAAAGAAAGAAGATGAAAAATGAAAGATAGATCTAGATCTGTAGAGATAAAGAAGAAAATTAGGTTTTATGGCATGGTCCGTAAATAAATAGATTCATTAAGGATATATTGGATTTTTTGCCATATTTCGAATTAAAAATAAATGAAAATAAAATGAATTTCAAATGAAGAGTATCTGAGCACTTTTTTTTTCCACCCAGGAGTATCTGAGCATTTGATTCCACTTTATACTCGTGTCTATTCAGTCGAGCAGTTTGGGTTGAAATTAAAGGCTAATAATGAAATTTAGGTGATGATCAAATAATTAGTTTTTGTTTTGGTTGAAAGATCAAATAATTAGTTGTTATTAACCTCTTTTTGCTACTGCTAAATATTGTTTCCTTAGTTTTACAAAATGAAAATTTTGACCCATGCGAATTAAAAAAAATCTTATATCTAATGTATATTAATTAAATGAAATTAACTTAAATAAAATTTCTTATTTATTTAGAAAATAAAAATAAATATAAATTTATATAAAATATAAAATAATACTTTTGATCAAAGTAAAATAAAAATTAAAAAAAAATTAAAAATAAGATTTTTATCAAACAAAGAAAAAATATAAAATATTTTTATTGTGTGCATGTACACTAAGATAAACTTAAATTTATAATTTCAATAGTTATGGTTTACAAGGTGTTTTGGGGAATGTTCAAGGTGCAAATGCAATAAAAATTACAAAAAAATAGATGAAATTAAGGTCCTAGTTTATGAAAAAACATATATTAGGGTCAAAGCATTTCTACAATTTTGGGGAAAGAACAAAGCTCATAGTTCATTCAAGACGGATCTTTTTACAATTAACATAGGTGATGATTGGTTCGATTGTGGCTGTAAAAATTTTAGCTGCATGTAAGTTGATTATAGCTATAGAACTGTTACTGTAGATTTTTCTGCATTGACTTTTGTTATAGGTAAATTTGTTATAATTATAAACTATACACTGTAGATATTTCAAAATAAAATATGTGATGTATATATAAAATAATTATATTTTCGACTAAAATAATTTATATTAATAATTTTTATAAATCTTCAAAGTCTAATGTTATTTAAGATGTGATATGTAAATAATATTTATGTTATTTAAAATATTTTCATAATTTAA
>NW_026619831.1:0-6796 GCF_000801105.2 Raphanus sativus | reverse complement strand
GTCAGAAAAGTTACCACAGGGATAACTGGCTTGTGGCAGCCAAGCGTTCATAGCGACGTTGCTTTTTGATCCTTCGATGTCGGTGTAAGACCCGAACCTGGATCCCATGATCCAACCAGTCCAAGTACTTACCTAGATGTCTAAGTGTAATTCAGCCGGTTATAGTCCAATAATTTCTAAGTCATTTTCAATTCATTTGAGGTTTATATTTAACAAGTACAATGCGGAAGCATAAAAGAAATATCATCTTATATATATATGTCAATGTGATCCATACAAATCATTCAATCCACACAAGTTGCACAATAGGCTATCATAAGTTCATCTAAACTAGACACACATCACACATCCTTCCACGGCCAAGTCTTCAAGACTCCTTTGCTTTACCACGATCACTGCTTGTTCCTGAAACCAAACCACAACACATGAATATACATATGATCCGATATCCTAACATCAAACTAATCAGTACATGGTTCCGGACCCTAGATCACATCTAAGTCCCATTTCTGATCATCCTAATTACTCGGCCAAAAACTCTAAACTATACATGATAATTCATGATAAATCCAAACTAAAAGAAAGGTCCAATTTGTTATGAATCAATTATGTGATCGACCCATTTCTGTCCAAACCGGACAGACCGGACCAAATCATTACTGGTCGGACCAAACCAAACCGGACCGAACCGGACCGGACCAGACCAAGTCAATGTTGAACCAGACATGGCCAGGCCCGACTCAAGCCCAGCCCAAGGAGACAAGATCTGGCGGCCCAAGAGGAGTGAAAGAAAGGAAGACTTAGACTTTTCCATATTTATGTATTAGGATATTACTATTTCCATGTATTTCCTATTTCCTATTGGAAATAGGATCTTTCCATTTATCTCACTTTGTAAACTTGTATATATATGGACCTTTAGTCCATAAGATTAAAAAAGACGAATCACTTCCATTTACAACACGTTATCAGCACGAGCTAACCTAAAACTCGAGCTAAACCTAAAAACCCTAGAAAACCCTAGTTTAGCCGCCGACTTCAAACAGCTCGAACTCCCTAACCACGAGGAACCAGAAGACGAGCTACCTACCGATTTGAAGATCTCGGAGAGAAGAATCCAACGCCGAAGACCGCGACGCAATCCGAGTTCAGACGAGTTCGCAATCGTCGTTGCAAGTCAATCGGACAGGGAAACCCTAATCTGCCCGATTTCTCTCTCTAAAAGACTCAACTTCAAATCGATCGTTCTCCCAAACCGTAACGATCCAGACGACGTGCGACATATCAATTTGAAGCTATTGAAGAGGAGAATCCAACGCCACAGACCTCATATCAATCCGTGATCAGACGCGTTCTCTACGACAGCTACAAGCCGCGCCGTCAGAACAGAAATAAACCTAAGGCTGCAAACTTTTCTCTCTAGTTTGTTTATAGCTGATTGTCTTTGATATTACTAACTTCTCTTTGATAATTTTGTTTAAGGAAAACAAAGGATCCCAGTAAGATCCATTGAGGTTAAGCTATCAAAGAGAAGTCAAGGAGCAAATCAATCGAGTTTAAAGGTAAGTTATCAAACTCCAAACATCCATTGAGAACTTGATAGAACTTGGTTAATACTTTGAGAACTAGAAATCGATTGCTAAGCTTGATCTAGAGGTTTATAATTTGAACTTGAAACCACCATTGATATTGCTTGTTAAAATCGGATCATTAGGTTGCTAGTATTAAATCTTGAATCATGAACTAAAGAACCCTAAGATCATTGTTCAAAATCGGAAATCATGTATTAAAACTGATTAGTCTTTTCTGATTGTTTGAGAATTAAATCTCCTGCAAGAAAATAAAATTTTCGAAAAGCAAAAAGAATTTTGGAAAACCTAAAATATTTTCCTAATCCAAATCAGTTTTGGAAATCGATTTTCTTAATCCAACTTTGAAAAGGAAATTTTATAATTTGAAATCAGAAACCAAAAAGGAAAATTTCTAAAGAATTATAAACCATCTTAAACCAAATGGTAAACCGGTTTAGGATTGACCCCAATCGAACCTATCCAACCCGGGTTTAACCATCGACCTATGCGACTCCTAAAACCCTAAAACCCTTAGGATATTTATTTTAGATTCCTGAGTGTTTCTTGCTCGCATCCTGGTCGATTAGTTATTGCATTGAAATGATTGTTTGTATAATTGTTATTTCATTTCTAAATATGGCCGAGTGCCTTGATCAATATATGACCGAATGGTCTTGATTTATTTGATGATGACCGAATGGTCTTAGCAGCCTAAATGGGCGCATGACATTGTTTCCTTATATAGCCAGATGGCATGAGAAACTAAATGATCATCGTTTTGTGATGAATTCAGATGTCAATAAACTCAGATTACAGTGTCCTAAATCTCTCCGGAGATAATTATATTGAGTGGACCATGAACACTTCAGGAAGATTAAAACTCAGAGGAGTTTGGAAGTGTACCAAGTGGGATAATGATACCCCTGCGTGTGAGAGGTCGTATGCCCTCAAGATCACGAAGGATAAACTCTGTGATGATCTAAAAATGATGTACAGCTACATCAATGATCCACATTATCTCTGGTATACATTGAACAATAGATACTCAGAAATGTTCTTGCATAAAGCAGAAAAAGAATGGCGAGAAATAAAGTTCCAGAATTATGAATCTGTGAACAAGTATGACTCTGACCTTATGAGAATCGCCTACACTCTCAACCTATTTGGAGAGTCGACAACCAACAGGGATAAGCTCACCAAGACTCGTGAGACTATCCATCCGAGTGATGCGATATCTTTATATCACGCCAGTAAGTGTACTACTTACTTTGATCTACTCGACAAACTGTTGGAAATTGAGAAGAAAAAGAAAACAAAGGCAGAGAACATCAAGCAATTTGATGAGATCTTAAGCATACATAAGCTGAGACAAGAGTTTGATTTGAGTATTCCTGAAGCTGGAGAAGAACAAACCGAGTGGACTCATGTAGATAATGAGCTTGATCTATTCATTGAATAAGAATCAATGTAAGTCATATCCAAAGTGTTAGAAAGGAATGGCCGGTTTTGTTTTATTTTTATTTTGACATCCTGATTTTTATTTATGATTTGGTTTTCATTTTATTTTATCTTGTCATCTCTGGAAAGCAGTAATAAAATTTTATCTTATCTTAAATGATTTGATTACAATCTTTGATTGAAAAATGACAAGAAAATTTCGAAAACCAGTGTGTCTAAAAGAGACCACGCCTATGGCATTACCCTGAAGGGGGACGATTTTTATCACTCAAAAATGAAAGCCCCATTAATTTATTTTGAATGGTTTCGAATGGGCTAAGGACAGAAATGTTCTTTCTGTGTATGTAAAAGAAAATTTGCCAAAGGTATAAATGATCAAGAATAAAATTCTCCATGTTGATCTAGACTATGCAAATGATCAATATGATAAGGAACAATGGCTTTTGGTAACCAGTAAGGTTAGCCACGAAATTATACTTAATGGTATGACCGGATTAGCCATCCGAAATAAATTTTAAAATCTGATGCAAAGATTTAAAGGCACAAAAGAGTTCTCCCATAAATCTCACGTGTGTAGTATGAACACAAGGGAAACTCATGAGGCTTCATTGTCCAAAAGGTATCATGGAAATGGCACAATAATTTTGTGTTCTTACAGAAATGATTTTTATAAAATGTTCCTGATAACCTGGCATGAATAAATTTCGAATTACAACCTATACGGTTTAGACTACAAAATTTATGAAAAGTCATGAGCATCCACAGATTACAGTATGTTCATGAGGGGGAGAGAGGATAACCCTATGCCATGAACACACCATAATCTGATGGATATAAGAGCTCAGACATGTTGTCCTTTTAAACCAAAATAAAGACTCGACAACCATGGAAATGGAAACCACAATAACCGTGGTCGTGGTTCCTACATGGTCGTGGTCGAGACTGGTCGAGACTCAGTCCATAGTAGTATTTCTGGCCGGACACAACAACACTCGACCAAGTATGAACTATAAGTTCAATGACTCTCCATACAGAGGTCACAAAGATATCTGGTTAAGGACATGGATTAATTCCCAAGAATTTTAACAGAATATAGTATGTCCATGAAATGGAAGTGAGGACAAATCCACACATGTCCATACTATAGATCTACTCGGACAGAATTCTTTTATGAATCTAAATGAGCCATTGGCCACAGCCATCCGAGCATTGGGAACAGAATAGAAATTCGAAAATTATAGTCCAAGGGACAGAGTAAGAATTCGGAAATTATATGGTCCAAGATATGGGACATAAAGAAATTATTCATACAAGTTGAAGTATAAGCATCAGGCCATTAAAGTTATGCATAGATATTCCCATCTCAAAATGATTACGGGTCACAATCCAGACACCATCCTAAGAAATAATAAATAGAACACCACAAACATGTGTGCCGTCTAGGATGGAATCTCATAAGGAAATGAGATAAGATTGGGAATATATGTTGGATAAGTGAAAATGTTTTCTCCTGCGAATTTTTAATAAACCATGAGCCAAAATGAGTGACTAGATTGTGGCCAAAGTACATTGATTTATACAAGATAAATCTGTCTATCCAACATTCACTAAAATGAGAAAACAATAAGCTGGAAAGAATAAGAGAAATGAAGTGGTATGAACCACCATTGTCTTGGCAAGATCCTCGGACCAAAGATTATAATCTTGGACGTCCATACAAAGAAAGAAAGAAAGAAAAAAATCATACAAGATGATAGCCAGACAGATTAGACCCGATGACTATGTCATAACCAGCTTAGCACCACGAAATAAATATTCAAGTTGCTATAAGTAAGTCTATATAATAGACCTGTATGTTCCATATACATAAGAACCTCGGATGAGAAAGAGAATAAGGTGCTCAGAATAATATACCCGAGTTCACTAAAGAAACCATACCAGACATAGAGAAAAATGCTGGCCAGCTGAACATCTAAGGTACCAAGCCATGTAAATTGGATTAGCCGAGATACAATGGTAAAGGTCCTGGATAATGTAATCTCTAATCGATTAGAACATGTCTGGAACGCAATGAAATGCGATGGAACAAGTACAAATAAGTGTCGACACATACACATACATAAGTGATTGAAATGCATATGAGAAAGCACTTGAGAATAAGAATAAGAGAGGATCTCGAACCCACACATGAGAGTACTCGGAAAATAAATAAATAAATGAACGTGGGGTTCTAAGTAAAGAGTAAGAGATGCGGAGACCATCTTACCAAGGGAAATAAGAGTCTTGTGATGAATGAAATCGTGAGAAAGGACATGACCATGTCCAGGTCGTCCATATCTATGCATGGAGCATTCTATGAATGGCTTTATTACACAAGGTTATCCACAGAGACTAAGGAACATATTAGAAGGAAATAAAATTCCTATGTGGTGATTGCTACTGCACAATATAATTAGTGTCTGGAAACACATAAGAAAATCGCAGTAAGTAGTATAATAAATCCCTGGATATATAAAGGTACATATGACCTGAATCTTAAGAGATCAAGAGATCTAAAAATGAGAAATGAGAATCTCATAGAACAACATCGTTCCTGCGTTGTTCATGGACTATCGTAGAAGCAGCTGCCTGCGTGTATACACACATAATAAAACTAAGAGATGCTTAGTAAGAAAGTTCTATAAGAACATTTCAGATCAGTCCATAAATTATGAAATAAATTCCTTGTGTTTATAACCTAAGAAAGATGATTAAAGTCCAACAGATTGATTTTGGACAGGCTGTAATAAAAAATATAATGATCTAGAATGAAGATCACAGCCATATACATGTATTGAGATCTATGATCTTATATACCAAGAACTGGATATGATATGGTCAAAGTAATAAAGGGATGAATCCATCAGATTCACGACCATAAGAATCCATATCCAAGTCTGACCTTGAACCACCTTGGTCCTAGGCAATTCCGACCCGTCCCATAGGTCATGATCCGACCATGAGACACCAAGTAAGGATGGGACGGCATGTTAACCTAAGGAAGGCTTCCAGCCGACCATGAGAGATTGATGGCATACGCCAAGCATACATATAATTTTCATAGAGAATTTTGGTTAACCTCTAAGTACGGAATGTGCAATAGTATGATCCAAATCGTGGATATACAAATTCATTGATCGAATTTTATAAATGACCAAGGATGAACAGAAAATATTTAAAGTTAAGATCCATTTCAAGATGGATGAATACTCCCAATAGAAAGTCCATATGTTCTGGTCAAGAACCATAGAACATAACTGATTATTTTTATGATATGGACTAAGTACTAATAAGTACATATACCTCATGATCACTGAAACAAGTTCAGATGAATTATACAGCAATTGAAAGACATTGCACGGAGGTACAATTCAGGGGGAGTGGTACAGGTTGTACTCTTTTCCCTTCACCTGGTTTTTGTCCCAATTGGGTTTTACCGGTAAGGTTTTAATGAGGCAACACCAAAACTCTAAGTTTGGTAAAATGTATCCACAAGGTCCGATGTCCATGACATCTAATAATGAGTTCATGCGTTGTACTCTTTTTCCTTATCTAAGGTTTTATCCCACTGGGTTTTCCTAGAAAGGTTTTAACGAGGCAACTTAAGAGCATGTTACTGACCCTGAAACGTATGTGTCGATCAAGGGGGAGTGTTATGAATCAATTATGTGATCGACCCATTTCTGTCCAAACCGGACAGACCGGACCAAATCATTACTGGTCGGACC
>NW_026619830.1:0-6804 GCF_000801105.2 Raphanus sativus | reverse complement strand
TTTCCCTTTCCAGCCTGTCTACTTTGTCACTCTGATCCTTAGGAATATTCTCTTTGCCTCCCTTAGTCCCAACGGTCACATATATTTGAATAAGAAGCGCCCTGACCTTGCACATAACTTCTTCTTGGTTAAACCGGATGTATGGTCGAGTTTGGTGTGTTGTACTAATCCGTACCAACACCCTAATATTGCACAATGAACCATCTTCTCTTAAACTCATCCATAGCCTTCTCATGATCAGTCTAAGTCTCTCCTGGACTTAACTTCACATTGATAATCACTTCAGAACACTTCTGAAGCTTCATGAACTCTTCTGGACAATTTCAGGAGCTTGCCCTATTTATGCACAAGCTCCATCTTCTCTTCAGTTCAACACTCCCCCTCAAGCTTGACTCTAGATGATCCTAAGTCAAGCTTGGAACCCTGAAGAGTCTCCCTCATTAAAAACCTTGCAAAGAAAACCCATTGGGACAAAACTTTGCAAGGGAAAAAGAGTAGAGCTCTCCAAAGCCTAGGGATTGGCCAATGAGTCTTTGTGTTATAACCAGTGTGGTGGATCACAAAGAACTCTGGATCATGGCCTCACTGGTGCAGCAATCACTCTCATGACTTGCGCACACTTCACACACTTCTTGACCTTCTTCATGTGCTTGGAACAAGTCTCCCTTCTCACCCGGCTTCATGGAACCATTAGGGGACCAACTTGACAAACCTTCAGTAAGGTTCAAGAACTGCTTCTTCTTAACTTCAGCATCACCTCTTATGACCAATCTGAACTCCCCCTCTCAACAAGTCTCACGAACTCCTTAGGTAGGCTAGGATACACACAGATCTTCTTCAACTGCTAGTGACACTGATCAACACTTCAAAACTAAGCTTATCCTCTTCATAGGATTTGTTTTACTTCAGTGAGCTTACAACTAGTGAATCTTTTCACACTTAGCTCACTCCTTCATATAGTCACTCTGCCCTCCTCCGTTCATCAAGCTTTACTGCTTACTTAGAGAGGCTAGGAGGCAAGTAGACTTCCTCTCCCATCAATGATACTTCCGTGTATCTTTTCTTGTGCAGTTTTCTGCTATGTTGGATGTCCAAGGTTTAATGCCATCCAACCTTTCCATCATCAACATACAACCGCCCATTTGAGCCACCAGCTTAGCTTCTTCACCATTTCTCTTTATCCCTTGCTTCAAGACCTTGTCACTCCTTTCAACTTCACGGTGATGAGCTTGGGAGTTGTGGATGCTAAGGCAGGAGCACCCAGACTCCGGGTCGTAGCCAAAGCAAGCACACTTGCCAAACTCATCCCTTTACTCCCTTGGCTCTTTTATACCTTCAATTGCTTCTTGTACTTCTTCACCAGGTCTTGATCTACTCAGGTAATCTTCACTCTAAGCTGGTCTAACTCTGCTTTGGTCATCTAGACCCCACTCTTCATGACTCCATGATCTTGTGGAAGCTCTCACAACTCTGCTTCACCACTTCATTACCATTGCAACCACAATGGTCACACTCTTCTTCCTTCTTTCCTAGGATGGATAGTGATCCAAGACTCACTTCTTGAACCTGAAACACCACGCAAACTCCAACAGGAATTAGTAACAACTGCACTGGGTCAACCCTTGATGCATCATCAAGTTTGAACACCAATGTCTTAAACACAGCAACTAGATGAACTAGACAAAACAGGCTTAATCCTTTGCAAGGAAACTCCTTAAGCACTAGTAAGATCTTACCAGATCAATACAAGTTACTTAGGCACCTTTCTTAAGCTTCTTTACTTAGCATTTAGATATGAATCTAATGCCTTAGTAAGATAGCTCTTAGATAGTATGCATCTTCTTTAAAGAACCTTTAGCTTTAAAGTTCATGCATACTCATCCCATTCATCAACCACACCAATATAATACAGCCAGTCAAAACATAAGTTCACTATCAAGAAAGGTTTATAAGAATTTCTTACAGCCAAGGAACCAGATTGGTCCTTGTAACACTCTTTTGAAGGTCACAGCTTGATTGGTTGCCGAATGTAGGTCTGTGGTTGATGCTCTCCATTGAACCTGATACATTTTCCCAAGGGTGCATCAGTTCTATTCACATAATATAACTTGCATCACACTAATGCATCACATTCAATCAACCATTCCAAGAACCATTTCAAGATTGAGATTAAGAAATGATTATCAAGAGATGACATGAATTGAACAAGAAGAGTTTTAAGAAACCTCCCCTTTTGTTTGTATGAGTTCTTGACTCTCAGAGTTTTGTAGGGTCTCTCCCTTTTTTCCAGAGTTTTATAGGGTCTCTCCCCTTTTTAGCTTGTGCACCATCTTCTTGGCCGACTTCAACTCGATGGACGACCAGGTAGATTCATCAGCTTCTTTTCAATCATTTCACATGGAAGTGTAATTGATGAGGAGCCTTCTTGCTACTCAGCCAAGACTGCTCTGAACAATCTCTTGACTTAGACACGCCACTGCTTAAGCCCACCAGTTGATGCCCCTTATAAGAAGCCTTTGCACCCGCTTACCGGACCATGAAACTTACACATTTCCCTCCCTCAAGCTTAGACTCCAAGATTCAGTTTAGGAGCTAAGCTTGTAAGGCCAGTTTCATGGACAAGGAATCACCAGCCTCAACAGACTTTCTGTGGTGATCTCCCAGCCTTGTGAGCTCTCCTCCTTATATCAGGAACTAGGGTGTTTGAATCACCATAGAGAGTCGTCACAAGACATCCCCAGCTGCATAACTACCATGATACACTTCCTGTACTCTTTGGACTAGACATGTCCTCATGGTATTATGCAGTGGCACTAGACCATGATCACTACACTCTTGGTCATTGGTATGCTCCAGTATCACTCCTCTGTGTACCTAACATCACCACAACTCAATGCAAGATCAGATCTTCTCATTGGGACCAAACCAGGATTTTTACATCTTGTTTGATCACCAATGTCCCAATGCACCAACCTTGAAACACAACAAGATTAAACTGCATTTTCAGCCATATAAAATGCAATGCAAGCTTATAGCTATACACTGACATTTCTAGGCACACACACCTTTGTTTACAGACAAAGGCACTTTTCCAATGCACAAACAATGCATGCTTCAACTTAACAATTCTATATGAATGCAATAGGTTCAACCGAGAACTACTGGAGACTATGCTCACAGTTCCAATCAATCCAAAGATGCAAGCAACCTAGACAATTTCTATATGCTGCAAGCCACTACAAATGGAATTTAAACAAATGCATTAAACACACAAATGCAACAGGATGAACCTTAGACTATATGAGACATGTTTAAGTATGCACACAACTTTATCCATCATGGTGTAAGCATCAGAGACATTTTCTCAATTTTGCAACACACCTATGATGATTTCCAGCTATGGCAGTACCCAAAGCAATGCAATAACTTAAACATGAGACCCCTTGGGACTTCTAGACACCACTCAAAGCACTAAAAATAAATACACAAGCTCTTATTAAGGGAAAGAGGTTTGCTCACAACCAAGAGATCCGAGCTGATCTCTTGAACCTCCATGGCTCCTGCTCACTTGAACTTGGCAGGTTTGAGCTTTGGATTCAACATCCAACAGCTCTCTTTGAGGTGCCCTCCCTTCTTGCAGTGATCACACTTCATGATCTTCCTATTCTCCTCCTTTTTAATCGCTTTTCCTTTGTGAGAACTCCCTCCAGTATGAACCGCAAAGGATAATGTTTCCTTTGTTTCACACAATCCCAATGAGCACTCCTCCTTTTGGACTTGTGCACACACTTGTTCAAGTAATGGGAGTTCATCAGACTTCAAGATATGCATGATGAGATTGTTGTAAACCGGCTTGAGGGTTAACAGCAAATCAATCACTCTATCTTGTTCCCTTCTTTCATTCCGCACCTCCGAATCAATAGATTGAGGTCTAAGCCTCTCTAGCTCTGTAGTTAGTGATCTGAACTTCCTTAGATGTTCAATGAACTCACTTTCTTCTTGAGACAGCTCGTTAATAGCTTTCTTAAGCTCAAAGACCTTGTAGAGGTCACACCGGCTCTCATAGATCATCTTGAGAGTGTTCCACAGCTCCTTAGCACTCTCACAGTATGAGTGTGCTTCACGAATGGATGACTCCAGGTTGAGCTCAAGACTAGACAACACCAGCAGGTCTTCTTGTTTCCACGCTTCATCAATGGCTAGTCTTGAACTTGCTTCTTCATCATCAGCTTCAAAGGCGGCAGCTTTGGAGATGTTTGGACCATCTGAGATGCAGTGGTTCCAGAGCTCTTTCCCAACAAGAGCTGTCTTCATCAATCGAGACCAGAGAGGGTAGTTACAGCCTTGAAGTGTAACTGGACAGATAATAGCTTTTGAGAACACCATCTTGAATCCGCAAAAGCAAATGACTTTCTTCAAGCTTGTAACTTCAGGAGATAACCAATGGATGAACTTGAATCTTAAGGAGAGGAGAGAGATAAGAACTTGAGCTTGTGTTCTTGCGGAATAAATCACCAGAACTTTGATGAACCTGGCTCTGATACCATATTATTTTTATATAGAGTAGATACTTGAGTGATGAATGAATAGATTAGAAAAGAGTTTTAAGAGTTTAGATGAAAGATTAGTGATGGCGAGAGAGAGTAAGAGATTGTATGAGAGTTTATGAGTGTTTAGAGATTGAGTAACCAGAGAATAAGAGTAACCAAAGTGTATTGAAGAAGAGAGACTCTCTCAGCTTACTTTACACAAATCGCCAACATAAGGCTTATATATGCCTTTACATTGCTTAATCATACACCTAAATCCTAAGGCTGTAAATACAAGATAGATTGGATGGCTAGGATGATAATAGAGTGGTCTTTGATGCAGGCTGGCAAGGAGTGGCGTGCTTGGACTGAATGGAAGGCCAAGATCTGCTTAGTTTGAATTAAATGGCCAAGATGGATCTGTGGGAAGATAAGGCTGTAAAGGTAAAGTGCCTTTCCCTTTCCAGCCTGTCTACTTTGTCACTCTGATCCTTAGGAATATTCTCTTTGCCTCCCTTAGTCCCAACGGTCACATATATTTGAATAAGAAGCGCCCTGACCTTGCACATAACTTCTTCTTGGTTAAACCGGATGTATGGTCGAGTTTGGTGTGTTGTACTAATCCGTACCAACACCCTAATATTGCACAATGAACCATCTTCTCTTAAACTCATCCATAGCCTTCTCATGATCAGTCTAAGTCTCTCCTGGACTTAACTTCACATTGATAATCACTTCAGAACACTTCTGAAGCTTCATGAACTCTTCTGGACAATTTCAGGAGCTTGCCCTATTTATGCACAAGCTCCATCTTCTCTTCAGTTCAACACTCCCCCTCAAGCTTGACTCTAGATGATCCTAAGTCAAGCTTGGAACCCTGAAGAGTCTCCCTCATTAAAAACCTTGCAAAGAAAACCCATTGGGACAAAACTTTGCAAGGGAAAAAGAGTAGAGCTCTCCAAAGCCTAGGGATTGGCCAATGAGTCTTTGTGTTATAACCAGTGTGGTGGATCACAAAGAACTCTGGATCATGGCCTCACTGGTGCAGCAATCACTCTCATGACTTGCGCACACTTCACACACTTCTTGACCTTCTTCATGTGCTTGGAACAAGTCTCCCTTCTCACCCGGCTTCATGGAACCATTAGGGGACCAACTTGACAAACCTTCAGTAAGGTTCAAGAACTGCTTCTTCTTAACTTCAGCATCACCTCTTATGACCAATCTGAACTCCCCCTCTCAACAAGTCTCACGAACTCCTTAGGTAGGCTAGGATACACACAGATCTTCTTCAACTGCTAGTGACACTGATCAACACTTCAAAACTAAGCTTATCCTCTTCATAGGATTTGTTTTACTTCAGTGAGCTTACAACTAGTGAATCTTTTCACACTTAGCTCACTCCTTCATATAGTCACTCTGCCCTCCTCCGTTCATCAAGCTTTACTGCTTACTTAGAGAGGCTAGGAGGCAAGTAGACTTCCTCTCCCATCAATGATACTTCCGTGTATCTTTTCTTGTGCAGTTTTCTGCTATGTTGGATGTCCAAGGTTTAATGCCATCCAACCTTTCCATCATCAACATACAACCGCCCATTTGAGCCACCAGCTTAGCTTCTTCACCATTTCTCTTTATCCCTTGCTTCAAGACCTTGTCACTCCTTTCAACTTCACCGTGATGAGCTTGGGAGTTGTGGATGCTAAGGCAGGAGCACCCAGACTCCGGGTCGTAGCCAAAGCAAGCACACTTGCCAAACTCATCCCTTTACTCCCTTGGCTCTTTTATACCTTCAATTGCTTCTTGTACTTCTTCACCAGGTCTTGATCTACTCAGGTAATCTTCACTCTAAGCTGGTCTAACTCTGCTTTGGTCATCTAGACCCCACTCTTCATGACTCCATGATCTTGTGGAAGCTCTCACAACTCTGCTTCACCACTTCATTACCATTGCAACCACAATGGTCACACTCTTCTTCCTTCTTTCCTAGGATGGATAGTGATCCAAGACTCACTTCTTGAACCTGAAACACCACGCAAACTCCAACAGGAATTAGTAACAACTGCACTGGGTCAACCCTTGATGCATCATCAAGTTTGAACACCAATGTCTTAAACACAGCAACTAGATGAACTAGACAAAACAGGCTTAATCCTTTGCAAGGAAACTCCTTAAGCACTAGTAAGATCTTACCAGATCAATACAAGTTACTTAGGCACCTTTCTTAAGCTTCTTTACTTAGCATTTAGATATGAATCTAATGCCTTAGTAAGATAGC
>NW_026619829.1:0-6807 GCF_000801105.2 Raphanus sativus | reverse complement strand
AACCCTAGCACTAATGGATCTCAAATATTAAGGCCCAACAGATTCAAGACATTATTCAACAAATTTTCACTTTGACTTAAATCCTCCACAATTAAATGTATCAGAATGCACTTTTTCGTACTCAAACTACAAATATACTAGATTCTCTCTTTGCTCAGATGTTACGTCGAACTCGGATGTCAGAAGTCCCATCGGACCAGATGCTCCTAAAATTCATATGCCATTACTTGGGCCAAATGTTTTCTTCGAGCCAGATTTTCTTTAGAGCTAGATGCCCTTTAGAGTCTGACGTCCATCAAGGCCAGATTAACAACTTGAGATGTTCAGCAAATCAAGATAATGCTTGAACTTGATGTGAGGAACCAGCTTAATGAATATATCCACATGATTATCAGTTATTCCTACCTTTATAAGTAGTCTTCACATCAAGTTGCTTCAACTCCAGAATTAGAAGTCTCGGGCTACTCATCAGACGTCGATCGCTTGATATTTTCTTGAGGATCGATAGATCATGTGTTAACGAACATCGATTGGTAGATCCGATCTCTGCGATCACTTGATCCTGTGACTGGCGTGGATCGATTGCTCCCTGGTACTAGATCAGTTGATCTAGGGTAGTCCGACTGCACTTTCTGCAGCTCCACATGTTTGTCAAAATCCTCCTGCTCTGCTTTTGAAATGGACTCAGCTGAAATTTTGAGTATAGAACTCTCATCAAACACAATGTTCCTTTTAATTACAAATCGTTTCTTAGATGGAGACTAGACTCTGTATCTGTTGACACCATCTCCATAAACTATAAACACTCCCTTCTTTTCTCTTGGTTCCAGTTTTCTTTCATCAACATGATAATAAGCCGTGCAATGCAATCAAAGACTCTCAAAATAGAGTAATCAGCAGATCTGCCTAACCACACCTCATTAAGTATTCGACACTCAATGCCTGAATATGGTCCCAAATTAATCAAATAACAAGCCGTAATAACTGCTTGAGGCCAAAACTTATTCTCTAAACCATCATTAGACAGTATGTACCTCGCTCTCTCCCTAGAAATGTCTGGTTTATTCTCTCTACTCACCATTTTTCTGTGGTGTATATCTGATTGTATGTTGACTAGCAATTCCTGCATTCCTACAGAACTGATCGAACTATGATGAACAGAATTCTGAACCATTATCAGTACGAAACCTCTTAATTTTCTTCTCAGTTTGATTCTCCACCACTATCTTCCACTCCTTAAAACTGTTGAAAATTTCATTTTTATGCTTCGTGAATGTTATCCAAGTCTTCCTCGAATAATCACCAATCATTGACACAAAATACTTGTGACTCATTAGCGACTCCACCTTGGTGGGACCCCAAAAATCTGAATAGATATAATCCAGTGTGCTTTTTCTCTTATGAACAACCTTAGGAAACTTTTTTTGATGTAGCTTCCCAAACACACAGTGCTTACAAAACTCAAGACTTTTGGTCTTATGGCAACAAAGAACATCCTTTCGACAGAATCTGCATCCCACGCTCACCCATATGTCCAAGCCGCATATGTCACATCTTGTCCATATCTTCCTTGTGAACCTCTGGAGGTGCAACATTTGCTGAACCTGAAACCGTAGATTCTTCCAGCAGATACAAGGTACCATGAATGAAACCTCTGTAAATCACATATGAACCTTGTAGACACTCAGAACTCCATCTCCACCTGAATACTCGAAACCTCCGCTATCCAAAAGACTAACTAAGATTAAGTTCTTGACATAGATGGAACATGGCTAACTCCATTCAACGTGCAGACTTTACCATCATGTGTCATGAGCTTAGTAGAACCAATTCCAGCAATATCATAAGCAAAGTCATTCGCCATCTTGATCTTGCCAACAGTCATTGCCTCATATTCTGAGAACCATTCTCTCTTTGGACACATATGATAAGATGTGCCTGTGTCCAGGACCCACACATATTTATGATGTGTTTTTCCATGAGCAACCAGCGCAATATTGTTATCAGACTTAACTTCATTCTCGGCTACAGCAGCAAAACCAGCTTGCTTCTTTTTCTTAGGGCAATTTAATTTCCAATGCCCTAAACCTTTTAGAAAGGAATTTTTGTCTTTTGACCTTTTTCCTTTTTCAAAGTTCTTTCCACCACCTACAAACAATATAGAAGCTTGGTCGTTTCTAACAGAACATGATGCCTTGTGTCGCAATTTCCTGTTATGAAGTGTTGACCTGACTTCCTCCAAACTTACTGTATTCTTACTCCCTATAAATGACTGAACAAAGTTCTCATAGGAGTTAGGCAGTAATACCAACAAAATCAGTGCCCGCATCCTCATCTCATAGGAGTTAGTCAATATTCCTCATATCTAACATAATGAAATTTTGTCTATCAAGATGATCCTGAATTTGTGTACCTTCATGCATCTTCAGAGCGAATATATGTTGCTTCAGAAATAACTTCTTAGTCAAAGACTTCGTCATGTATAGACTCTCTAACTCCAACCACAAACCAACTGCAATATCAACACCCAAAACTTTGATGATGATCTTATCTGCTAGACTCAACAAAATCGTTGAATGCGCCTTCTCTTTAGTAACCTCCATATCAGCTGTAACATGTTCAACCTTCTTCCCTGACAACGGTGTTTAAAGACCTTCTTGCTTCAGCAACGCCTTTATCTTGATTTGCCAGAGACTGAAACTGTTTTTTTCCAGTAAACTTGTCGATCTTCATGTTCATTCGAGACATCTTCTCACCAGATTCAGTCCGAAGCTCTGATACCAATTTATTATGATGGATGTGACAAAAAAGAGATTAACAAGTGAATAAACAATAAGGAAAGATATATAAATTTAATGTGGTTTACCGATTGATTACCTCCACGAACAAAGAAAAACTTTTATTGATGGAGGAATTACACAGATCTGTCTATGGGTCCAACTGGTAATACCAACTGAGAAAAAAAATTGTAGGGAATAGCATGTTCTTTCCAGTTCCTGTCTTTTTTCACCAGTTACATGGAATTATAGCACGTTCCTTCCACGTTCCTTTTATTATGAGGAATTATAGTATAAATATATTCCATGTCAAATTAGATAAGGAACAATTTTTTTTTTAATTAATTCCATATCATTCCTTTGGATTACTTTCCCTTTGATTCCTTTCATTTTTAATGTGGTCACCGGTTGGATCCTATATATATAAAACAGATCTGATTTTTATGGCTGCTGATTAAGTTTAGAGGAGGCACAATATATATATACATCTGAAAATCTTAGTATTAATTAATGAACCTCAAATAATAAGGTCTAACAGATCTAAAGCATTATTCAGCAGTTTGGTTTGACGAGTGACCTGAGTGGATGCTATATAGATGTGGTTATGATGAGTCAATGTGTCGATTCCATAGTTGTTATTCCTCCTCTATCAATGACCAGGTCCATATACATAAGTGGCTACGATTCAAATTAATATCTTAAAATTATTTGGTTTTTAATAATAATCAGACTCGAGAAAGTTATGAAGTCATGTATAATTCGCTTTCTGTTAAAAGAAATTGAATTCAACTGTAACTTATTTCTACATTATCTTTTATTGGTTTACTTTACACACGTTAATAAAATAATTAGGATCGATGGAGTGTACATGTATGAACCTAAAAGTGTTTGTAGCGGTGCTCGGTTGAAGGCGACTTGCCAGGTTCCAGGAGAGCTATGTGGCCATGCAACTTACTATTGTTTCGAAAAAAAACTTCCTATTATTTTCCTCAGCAACAACTTAACCAACCATATTTACAGTTTTCATGTATATATAATCTATATCACCATTTTAACAAGTTATTAAAAGTTTACTAAATTGGAGCTTGATATCTTTAATCTTTATATTCAAGCATGAATGACACATAGCTTGAATGCATTTTCAAGCTCTACAAAGTTATAGAAGCGTATGGCCATTACCAGTAAAAGGTTATAAATTCTGAGCAACCTAGAAGTGTCTTACACATTCATGCTCGAGTTAACTAATTAAGGGACCCAAATGTTTTGACCGAAAAAAAAAGGGACCCAAATGTTATGGTAGTATATGCCATATCACTCTATGGAACTTTCTGGTGATTTGTAACTATAAAAAAAACTCATTATAATAGTGACTGTCACAGGGAAGATATGAACGAACGCTTCAAATTAAAATTTGCTAAAATCAAAATGATCCTTTTCTGTGCTCCAAGTTAACTTGTAATAATTATTGTAAGTTGCATAATGCGTATAGTCTCTAGAATCATTGGAAGTCTGACAATTAAAGAGTCCATGATAGATGTGACCTAGTATCACAAGTCTATAAATTTGTTCTAAAGTTGTTCTGTAACATGTGGCGTATGAATTGTCACATACCGGTCTTGTGATTTATAGTAGGTTATTCACGCTAAGTCTTATATAACTCACCACCAAATATATATGAGTGAGTAATTAAGAAAATGGTGTATCAGATACTTTCTCTTCCGGAGATGTGATCATCTCGTCATTTCGCATTCATGTACAAAACAATTCAATTTGATAGGCTGATCAAGAAAATATAGGAGTTTTAAATTCTAATGATGATACTTTTCTTGTTCGAATTGCTAATTGTAAGAAAATGATATTTAACTTCTTTGTCGATGCTTTTTAATTGTCTCTTTTCAGAAGGTCTTTATGAGCTAAAAGTCTGACCAATCACAGATCACAAATCTGGCTTACCCATTTCAACACCACACATTATGTCATATCACAAGTCACAACACACACAAAAGACAAAGCATACATGACCACATTCTCCCCCCACATCTATCAATTCACATGTTGAACCGGAATCTATCCAAACCGCGATTGTATTTTTAATTTGATTAAACCGGGTTTCTATTTTCTTAAACCGGGTCAGTGACATTCCTTAATTTTTGCGTGCATACATCATCTCAATCAATAAACACAGCAAGCCAAGAAATCAAGATTCGTTTTGATTTTGAACCTTCCATGCATGGAAACATGTTACATAGGATTCATGATAATCAATGTGTTTTTCACATTTCCACTGTAATCTTGCTCTTCCTCCACGCCCAATAGTTACCTCTTATAGGATCTAGACGACCAAGAATAGTACACACTACACACCAAAGCGGCCAAGCTGTAATCTGCTTCTTCATTTGCTAGAGCTTTCACCGAGTCTCTATGCTCGCTCGTTGGTCTCAATCCATCGCACAGAAGATCCAAAAGGGTTCTCAGAGCGTGTCCATGGAAGCAATCCGTGCGGGAAAGAACTCTCAAACAGACTGAAGAAACACCTGGATCACTAATCCAAGACTCCGCCCGTCTCTGTAAAGAGCTTTCAGGTATCTCCACGAGCTCTCGTTCCCAGGATTGCCTAAAATGGCCTTGGTTGTGTAGCTTACTTCAGGTTCTCTCATGCTTTTAGGCCACCCAACGAAGGAGATCTAGTAACAACGTAGTGCCTCTACCAGATTTAAAGGAAATTAAGTTATTCAAATAGGGTGAGAGAGAGTCTAGCATGTGTCATTCACAAAATACCTGATTCCATGCAGAGTTGTTAAAGACGTCAGCTTCAAGGAGGTCGTGACAGTAGCCAAGCTCATTCTCCCATCCTCCTAATGCTTGTAGTGCCCACTACAGATTGGCGAGATGTGTCGGAGGAAATAGAGGATTTTAAGCCGCCGTCGTGGCCATCGGAGTAAGTGGCGAAGATTAGGGCTTCGGGGGCGTTTTCTCTGGAGAACATACTGCGGTTGTAGGCGGAGATGGGGGCGGCGAAGGTGACTCGAGCTCCGGTGATGGTCTCGGCGAGGCGTTTGGCGAGCTCGAGAGATGGGTTGATGTGGCCTTGTCTCCAAATGTCACCAATAGAAAGTGTGGTCCGGTGAGTGACTTTGATGGATCATTATCGTTATTCATTTCTTTATTTTTTTGGTGTTTGTAGTTAATGAAAGACAATACACAAGTTTCGATTTATATAGAGATTATACTGACAAAGATCTAAGTGAATAGAATTTATACTATTGAAAGGAAGAAGAAGAGTAGCAACCCGACTAAGTACATTGGACAACGCAATTTTGTGACGTTGGTGATGACGAAAATCTAAGAGAAAAAATGGTTTGGGCTCGTGGATACAAGTAGCAGTCGATGTGAGCTGTCGTACTAAATCCCCTAGACTATATTTGAGAAGTGATTTGACACATGTCTTCTTTACAATCGTTTTTACACAAAAAATTGTGACGAGGCTATTAAGATTGATGACATGCCATATGGTTAAATATGACATGGACAATTACATTTAATGCTGATATATATTTTTGGAAATCTTTTTAGAATATGGCAATAACTCATATATTACATTTAATATTGATTTATATTTTTGATAAACTTTGTAGAATATGGTAATAACGCATAAATCATCATTAAAATAAATTTATTCAAATATGACATTTTTAATTTCGAAATATTATATAATTTTATTTTTATAATTATAAAATTTTTGTTATCTAAAATTTTCTAAATTTTTTGAATTTAAAAGAAAAAAATTGTAATATCATTAGTTTCTTTTAGATATCTACAAATTTTATAAATATTATTTAGTTTTAGTTTTTGATAACTATACAATTTTATATGATTTTTAGTAATTTTTTACAAGTTGATTTAATACATTTAACCAAATGAAATAAATAATTTTTTATCTAAGATTTTAACTTTATATATACACATATATATTCTTAAATATAATTTTAAAAAAAATATTTTCTCTTAATTATGCTCAATTAATGATATT
>NW_026619828.1:0-6812 GCF_000801105.2 Raphanus sativus | reverse complement strand
CTCTCTGGATCAAGCTTGAGGAGGGGTAATGAAGAGAGCAATCCTGAAGATCCAACCGCCACAAGCCATTGGCAAGCTGTGGAGTTCACACACTTGCATCATGAATCCGATCAAAGAAGACTCAAGACACTCACTGTCCCAAGCATGAGATTGAGCTTCCATGATCTGACTGTTATTTACCACAACCAAGTGGGGATTCAAGTGGAGTTCACTCCCCCCCATACTGATGAAAGGGAAGCACCTTAAACTCATCTCAATACATTTATGATTGTTCTTACACTTAAAAATGTTATTGAGCTTGTTGTGATTGGATGCTTTGCCTTAAGAACTGATGCACCTTTGGATAATGTATCAGGTACCTTAGTGGAGCTCTCTGAAGTAGAAGCTGGTGGTCCCTAAGCCCTTTGAAGATGGCGAGTAGTCAGAAGAAAGGGGGAGACACAACCGGCCTAGAGAAGAGTTCTGAGATTTGGTGTGTGCAAGTTATGGAGTTCATCCTTGCCAGCACAAGTCAGGCCATGATCCAGAGTCTAAGGACTCCACCATGAGTTATCTGAGTTCCTTAGACTCACTGGCCAATCCCCAAGCTGTGTTGAACTCTACTCTTTTTCCTTGGTATGAGTTTTGTCCCATGAGGTTTTCTCATACTAAAGGTTTTAATGAGGGAGCTTCTTCATAGTTCCAAGCTTGCCCAAGGAATCTCCTATGGTCAAGCTTGAGGGGGAGTGTTAGAATGAAGAAGGAAGAAGCAGCAGCTAAGAGTGATCAAGGCGACTTGTGCAAAGTTGGTGCAAAAGAAAATAATGCCCAAAGTATGCACAAGGAAGATCATGAATCAAACACTGTCCGGATCATGCTCTGAATCACCAAGAGGGGAATGTGCAAGATCAGTATCAAGATCAAGAGTGTACATTATCAGGGCAATGATCATGTTGGTGCAAAGTCAGGGAGTTCCTGTCGAAACACTTGAGAGTGTTAAAGAAGAGTTGCGCGCCAAGCTATATGTTTGAATTCAAAGTGTGATCACATGTGAGCTGAAGAGTGTAGCTGTTAGGACAAGTCACCATCTCGCCCAGTCTGCTGCTCTGACCCTTGTCCTCTTCCTGATTTCTTATTTAATGTTTTCCCTAAGATAGTATTATTTTAAGTAGCTGCAAGTTATTGTTATTCTATTGATTAGGGTTTCTGTGTGTTTGGCTATATATTGCCATCTTGTATCTCGATTTGTATTAAGGAGAGGAGTTCTCTCACTTCAATATACTCAGTTCTAAGTCTCTAATACTTTCTGGTTACTTAATCTCTCAAGCAATTCTCCATTAATCTCTTTACTCTCCAGCAACATTCTCTTTGATTCTCCTTTACTCTCGCCATTCTCTTACTCTTAAACTCTCTCATACTCTGTCACTTCATCATTCTCACATCATATTCTCTCTATTCTCACATGGTATCAGAGCTTCAAGCTCTTGAGAACCTATACAGCACAATGTACATTGACCTCATATTCTCTCTATTCTCAATGTACACTTACCCTCAGCCCAATGTACACTGACCTCATTAAGCACATATTGAGGTCAGAGAAGCTTCCCACTCTGGATGAAGTGTGCTCTCAAGTCCAAAAGGAGTTTGGCTCACACGGCTTATTTGGAGGAAAGGAGTCTCTTTCACTCTCAAACCAAGCATCTGCCAAGTACAAAAAGCCAGAGGGAGGAGGACTCAAGTGTGAGCACTGTCAGCGTGAAGGGCACATCAAGGAGAAGTGTTGGGATCTTAACCCACACCTCAAACCTGCCAAGTTCAGATGAACCAAGTCCATGGAGGTACAAGGAACTAGCTCAGGTTCCTTGAGTTGTAAGCTAACCTCCTGAACTTAATCTGAGCTTGTTTAATTTATTTAAATTATGTCTGGTGTTTGTGCAATGGTTTAGGATTGTTTAAGGTTGCTAGCATGGTTTTGTTTAGCTTCTGTCCTAGAATCATTTGTTTAAGTTGTGTGTGTGTGCTAGGCGAGTTGTTTAGCCTCTGTTTTTCGTCTTGTTGCATTGCTAGAGTTCTAGGAGAGTTTCCTGGCTTGTAGTGCATTCATGTTCTGTTTAAGGTGATTAGATGAGTTGTCTAGTCTCTGTGGCTGTTCAAAGCTTTCCTTTAAATTGCCTAAATGTCATGTGTTGTTGGGTTATCATGCTTGCGCATTTAGAGAAATTTGATTTGCATGGTTTTGGAACTAAATGTGTGTTTAGATTCTGCCCATTGCATTTGTTTTAAACATTGGGATCAGACTTGATGTGGTATCAAGGTTTGATCCTAGTGTGTGTGGACTGATTCTTGTTGGAGTTTGAGTGATGTTTCAGGTACACAAGAGGTGATCTCTGCCCATCATCAAATCAATACAAAGAAGAAGTCTTTGCCCATGTGTTCAGAGCCTACACTTGGTGTATATTCCTGACCATGGAGAGACAACTTGTGTGTAGAACCGGTTGAATTAAGCGCAGCCTGTTTGGGTGTTGAGCTCCTGGTTCTAAGAGACACACAAGGAAGAGTTGTTTTAGGCAGTGGATAGGAGATAAGAGGAGGAGGAACTGGTTGACTTAAGCGCAGCTGTTGGGGTGATGCGCTCCTGGTTCTAGCTAAGTCTTGCTCACTTCCAAGCTTGGTCCATCCCTATACTCTCTGGATCAAGCTTGAGGAGGGGTAATGAAGAGAGCAATCCTGAAGATCCAACCGCCACAAGCCATTGGCAAGCTGTGGAGTTCACACTTGCATCATGAATCCGATCAAAGAAGACTCAAGACACTCACTGTCCCAAGCATGAGATTGAGCTTCCATGATCTGAGTGTTACTTTACCAAGTGGGGATTCAAGTGGAGTTCACTCCCCACCATACTGATGAAAGGGAAGCACCTTAAACTCATCTCAATACATTTATGATTGTTCTTACACTTAAAATGTTATTGAGCTTGTTGTGATTGGATGCTTTGCCTTAAGAACTGATGCACCTTTGGGATAATGTATCAGGTACCTTAGTGGAGCTCTCTGAAGTAGAAGCTGGTGGTCCCTAAGCCCTTTGAAGATGGCGAGTAGTCAGAAGAAAGGGGGAGACACAACCGGCCTAGAGAAGAGTTCTGAGATGTTGGTGTGTGCAAGTTATGGAGTTCATCCTTGCAGCACAAGTCAGGCCATGATCCAGAGTCTAAGGACTCCACCATGAGTTATCTGAGTTCCTTAGACTCACTGGCCAATCCCCAAGCTGTGTTGAACTCTACTCTTTTTCCTTGGTATGAGTTTTGTCCCATGAGGTTTTCTCATACTAAAGGTTTTAATGAGGGAGCTTCTTCATAGTTCCAAGCTTGCCCAAGGATCTCCTATGGTCAAGCTTGAGGGGGAGTGTTAGAATGAAGAAGGAAGAAGCAGCAGCTAAGAGTGATCAAGGCGACTTGTGCAAAGTTGGTGCAAAAGAAATAATGCCCAAAGTATGCACAAGGAAGATCATGAATCAAACACTGTCCGGATCATGCTCTGAATCACCAAGAGGGGAATGTGCAAGATCAGTATCAAGATCAAGAGTGTACATTATCAGGGCAATGATCATGTTGGTGCAAAGTCAGGGAGTTCCTGTCGAAACACTTGAGAAGTGTTAAAGAAGAGTTGGCGCCAAGCTATATGTTTGAATTCAAAGTGTGATCACATGTGAGCTGAAGAGTGTAGCTGTTAGGACAAGTCACCATCTCGCCCAGTCTGCTGCTCTGACCCTTGTCCTCTTCCTGATATTCTTATTTAATGTTTTCCCTAAGATAGTATTATTTTAAGTAGCTGCAAGTTATTGTTATTCTATTGATTAGGGTTTCTGTGTGTTTGGCTATATATTGCCATCTTGTATCTCGATTTGTATTAAGGAGAGGAGTTCTCTCACTTCAATATACTCAGTTCTAAGTCTCTAATACTTTCTGGTTACTTAATCTCTCAAGCAATTCTCCATTAATCTCTTTACTCTCCAGCAACATTCTCTTTGATTCTCCTTTACTCTCGCCATTCTCTTACTCTTAAACTCTCTCATACTCTGTCACTTCATCATTCTCACATCATATTCTCTCTATTCTCACAGGCAAGGACATTGATGCTTCAGTCTAAGGTTCCTAAGAGATTTTGGAGTGATGCTGTGGTCACAGCATGCTATCTGATCAACCGAACTCCTACACTAGTCTTGAAAGGGCAGGCTCCATTTGAGGTATTGAACAACTACAAACCTTCCTTGGAGCATATGAGAGTGTTTGGATGTTTGTGCTATGTGATGGTGCCTAGTGAGATGAGAAACAAGCTGGAAGCAAGAAGTAAGAAGGCAATGTTTGTGGGATATTCCCTCACACAAAAGGGGTACAAATGCTATGATCCTGACACAAGAAGAGTGTTAGTATCAAGAGAAGTGAAGTTCATAGAAGAAAGAGGTTATTATGAGGAGCAGAATCAGGAAGATTTGAAGGATCTTACCTCAGATAGAGCTTCTACATTGAGGACCATCTTAGAGAGGCTTGGAATCAATATGACCCAGGATCAGTCTCGGGTAACTACAGCAAGAACACCACCAAGAGGTCAAGAAGTGGATCAGGAACCCACCAACCTTGATCATGTGGGGGGGAGAGAGTTCAAGTGGAGAAGAGAGCTCGGGTGGTTCTCATGATCAAGGTGTGGTAGCTAGTGATGGAGCTGAAGAAAGTCAGCCAACAGCTAGTGAAGAAAGTGGAGAAGTATCTGAACCAATGGTGCAAGACAGTGTACAAGAACAAGAGCAAGCCGAGCCAGAAGTACAAAATGATCCAGCACCAGTCTTGAGAAGGAGCACAAGAGTTAAGAGGGATGCTTCCAACTGGGTAAACACGAGAGTGTACTACAATGCCCAGGCTGTGGAGCATCCTTCTCAACTCTTGTGTTCCTTTGCTCAGTATCCAGAAGAGCATTGTGCCTTTCAAGTGAGCTTGGATGAGAGTTATGTTCCAAGAAGCTATGAGGAAGCAATGCTTATACAAGAGTGGAGAGACTCAGTCAATGCTGAGGCAGATGCTATGATCAAGAATGATACATGGTATGAGAGTGCTTTGCCAAAGGGAAAGAGAGCTGTGTCCAGTAGGTGGATCTTTACTATCAAGTATCTACCAAATGGGAAGATAGATAGGCGCAAGACAAGACTGGTGGCAAGAGGGTTCACTCAAACATATGGAGAGGACTACATTGATACATTTGCACCAGTGGCCAAGCTTCATACCATCCGAGTTGTCTTATCATTGGCAGTGAACCTTGAGTGGGATCTTTGGCAAATGGATGTTAAGAATGCCTTTCTACAAGGAGAACTCGAGGATGAAGTGTATATGTTGCCACCACCTGGTCTTGAGCATCTAGTAAAGAAGGGAAATGTCTTGAGACTAAAGAAAGCAATCTATGGCCTCAAACAATCTCCTAGAGCTTGGTACCATAAATTAAGCACAACCTTGAATGGTAGAGGCTTCAGGAAGTCAGAACTTGATCATACTCTCTTCACATTGGTTACACCCTCAGGTATCATTGTAATCCTTGTGTATGTAGATGATATTATCATTACTGGTTCTGATAAAACAGGTATCAAGGCAACTAAGGAGTTTCTTAAATCTGTTTTTGACATTAAAGACTTAGGAGAGATGAAGTACTTCCTTGGTATTGAGTTGTGTAGAGCCAAGGAAGGATTGTTTATCTCTCAAAGGAAATATACACTTGATCTCTTGAAAGATGCAGGTGCATATGGAGGCAAGGTGGCTAAGATGCCTATGGAGGATGGATACAAGGTCCCACGTGAGGGGGAGATTGAAGATAGCAAGCTCTTCCATGATCCAAAGCTCTATAGAAAGCTTGTTGGTAAGTTAATCTACTTAACAATCACTCGGCCTGATATATGTTTTGCTGTGAATCAGGTAAGCCAGCATATGCAAGCTCCAAAGGAACATCACTGGCGTATGGTGGAAAGACTATTGATGTATCTGAATGGTACACAAGGTCTTGGAGTTTGGATGGGTTGCAACAAGAGTACAGAAGTGGTGGGCTATTGTGATGCCGATTGGGCAGGAGATAGAGCTGATAGAAGATCAACCACTGGCTACTGTACTTTCATTGGTGGGAACTTGGTTACTTGGAAGAGTAAGAAGCAGAAGGTGGTCTCATGTTCTAGTGCTGAAGCCGAGTACAGAGCCATGCTGAAGCTAACTAATGAGCTTGTATGGATCAAGGGGATTCTGAAGCATCTAGAGATTGATCAAGCTACACCAATGACCATGCATTGTGATAACCAAGCAGCTATTCACATTGCATCCAACTCAGTGTTCCATGAGAGGACCAAGCACATTGAGGTTGATTGCCACAAGGTCAGGCAGATGATTGTACTTGGAGTGATCTTACCATGTTACACAAGAAGTGAAGATCAGTTGGCTGATGTGTTCACTAAGGCTGCGAGACAGAAGACAATGGAGTCCATCCATATCAGGTTGGGCCTCATTGATTTGAGCAAGAGGAGCTGATCCCCTTAGCTATGAGGTCGTCACTCTTTTTCCCTCATCAAGGTTTTGTCCCAATGGGTTTTCCTTGGTGAGGTTTTTAATGAGGAAGATCTCATGGCTATCCAAGCTTGACTTGTTCCATATGGTCAAGCTTGAGGGGGAGTGTTGAGATGAGAGGCTTAAGTGAAGAAGAGATGAGACTAAGGAAGAGATGAGGTTTCTACACTATTTGGGAGTTTGGGCAAATAGTGAATAGAGAATAGTGAATGCACACTATTCACTATTACAATAGTTACCACAG
>NW_026619827.1:0-6812 GCF_000801105.2 Raphanus sativus | reverse complement strand
CAGAAATGTTTTGAGTTTGATATAATTAAGTCAGATACAAAAAGATATGTGGTTAAATGCCGAGGAGCCAAAGAAGAAGACTGCAAGTGGTTTGTGCGAATTGCAAAGTTAAAAAATGGTGATCTTTGGACAGTTAGAAGCTTCATCAACCAGCATACATGTTCTGTTGTTACTACTAGAACACTGCCTGATAGAGAAGCCACTGATAGAGAGACTACTGATAGAGAGGCAACTGATATCGAGGCTGGTGATAAAGATCATACTGAGAATGATGCAACTGATAATGAAGGTACTGGTGGTGTGCTAACTCTTCAAGAAGGAATTGAGGTGCATGTTGCTGTGTGTGAGCCACGGGATGATGGTATTGATTTGGAATTAGGTCAAGAATTTAGAACCAAGGAGGAAGCAAAAGTTCATATTCAGACGGCCGCACATCAGAATTGTTTTGAGTTTGATATCATTAAGTCGGATGCTAAGAGATTTGTGATTAAATGCAGAGGAGCCAAAGAAGGATGTAAGTGGTTTGTACGAGTTGCAAATTTGCATAATTCAGATCTTTGGACGGTTAGAAGCTACATCAAGCAGCATACATGTTCTGTTGTTACTACAAGAACACTGCGTAATAGAAGGAAAGGCACAGCACATATCTGTGCATCTCTTTTGGCCAAAGATTATCCTGGTACATTTGACACACCAGTTCCCAAAGTTCTTATCGATTTGGTTCATCGCAAGGTTGGTGTGGCAGTATCATACACAACGGCATGGAGAGCAAAAAGAGAAGCTGCTAATGAAGTGAGAGGAAGTCCAGAAGAGAGTTTTACTTTATTGAACTGTTATCTACACATGCTAAAGGAGAAAAATATTGGCACAAGAAGTAGTGTGGTAGTGGATGAGGAAAACAAATTCAAGTACCTGTTTTTTGCCCTTGGAGCTAGCATAGAAGGGTTTCGGGCGATGCGGAAAGTCCTCATTGTGGATGGAACACACCTCAAGAATGTCTATGGTGGAGTTCTCCTTGTCGCGACTGCTCAGGATCCCGATCATCACCATTACCCAATTGCGTTTGGTGTAGCAGACGGCGAGAATGATGAAAGCTGGACATGGTTTATGGAGCAGTTGAAATTGTTTTACTACGAAACATTCTATTTAGTGATTGTTTAACTAGAAAAACGTAAAAATTGCCAAAATATTACTATGTGGATAGCAGTATTACTAACACCTTGAAGATTACCATGTATTACTAAGTGTTAAATATAATACTAAATATTTATATGGCGGCTGCACGTTTAGCATGTGTTTATTTTTTAAATATTATATATATTTTGGCATTTATCATGTGTTTATTTTTTAAATATTATATATATTTTGGCATTTTACATGTGTTTTCCATTGTTCTCAGTAAACCCAGTAAATCCAGTTATCCAACTTACTCATTTTTGGGCATAGTAACACCTGTAAATTTAAACATCCAAACCTATCTTTTACAACAAACCAACAACCAAAAGCATTACAAGTTTTAAACATCCAAAAGCATTACAAGTTTTAAACATACCAACATTCAAAATACTTAAATTAACATCCTAAATACATAAGCCTTCTCTTAAGCCTAAACCTTTGTTTTAGGCTTTTTCCCTGCCGTGAAAGGAGTCTGCACCCACTTTGATGGTTCAGTCTTTCTCTTCCCCCTTCTCTTAGATGCCTGTGGTGTGCAATCACTCTTCTTTGGTCTGCCCCTCTTAGGTGTCGGTTTTCCATACGCCATTGTCTTCTCCTTGCATCTATGTCTGATCCCATGCCTCCTAGCTTCCTTATTCCCATCCGTCCTCTCCTCATTGGTACCATCTTCACAGGCATTGCAAGCGACCATGATCCACCTTTGCTTTTCTTCCTCGGTATATTCCTCAATTTCTCGTGTCTGTTCCTCAACTTCTCCTGTCTGTTCCTCAGTCTCTTCTTCCACAACTTTCTCAGCCTCTTCAGTCTCTTCTTCCACAATTTTCTCACTAGTTTTTTCCTCTGCTTCCACAGCTTTTCGGGCTTCCATCACTGCTGCCCAAGTGGTTATTGGAGAATTAACTACTCTCCTTGCAGCCATTGCCTTAGTCCTACCACCAGAAGGTGTTGTTGGAGTTTGATGTGCCTCAACCCGAGGCTCTTTGATCGGCGACTCAAAATGAGGCTGTTTGATCGGAGATCCAAAATGAGGCTCTTTGATCGGAGACTCAACCCGAGCTTCACTGATCTCTGCCGCAACCCGAGGCTCACTGATCTCTGCTGCAACCCGAGCCTCACTGATCTCTGCCGCAACCCGAGGCTCACTGATCTCTGCTGCAACCCGAGCCTCACTGATCTCTGCCGCAACCCGAGGCTCATTGATCTCTGCTGCAACCCGAGCCTCACTGATCTCTGCCGCAACCCGAGGCTCACTGATCTCTGCCTCAACCATAGGCTCTTCTTGACTGTTCTCAATTACTTCCTCACTGGTTTCAACCTCTTCTTGATCCTCCATCACTTTTCCTCCAACCTCTTCTTGATCCTCCATCAAACTCCTCCACAGTTCATCATCCTTCATTCGGTTCAGCACTTGTTCTTGCTCATCACCGTTTTCCTCATCAGCCTCACTGTTTTCCTTGTCTTTATTACCCTCACCCTCGCTTTTTTCAGCTTCTTCTTCACCCTCACCGCTTTTCCCAGCTTCTTCCTTGTCTCCCTTATTCTTCGATGTTGTGCCATAATCCCCATAATTCCCATGATCCCACTGTCGAAAATCCATGTCTTCACCATGATTCTTCTCTTCACTTAGCTTACTCTCAATAGAAGTTAGCCTTTCTTCCATTTTACTCATCCTCGAGTCAATGGACTCCAGCTTTGCCTCCACCGTAAAGTTAAGACTGGCAAATGCTGTTCCCATGAACTCCACTAGCCTCCCTTCCAGACCTTTCAAATCGGTTTGAGAGGATGATCCTTCTGCCAACTCCACCTTTGCTTTGTCTTTCTTTTTTGGAAACACTCGTGCAGCTTGATCTAACTCATACAACTCTTCCCACCAAATAGTCTTCTGCTTCACATTTAACCAGTAGTTCCATGTATCACTTTGGCTGCCTTGACGATCATAGTCTCGCTCCTCATCAATGATACGAGCCAGCATAATTTCCTCACCCAAAGTTGGAACCAGCACACTATTAATATCCTGAAAATAAACAATAAATAACAGCAGTTAATTTTTTTTGTTCTACTAGCTTCTACTATAAGTCTATAAATGCATACATGTACCTTTGTTTCTCCAAGCGCATCATATATGTCTTCCAAAGGATAACCCCTCAGACTGGTTTTTATAAACCGGCTCTTGCACATCCTTGGACAGTCTTCATTAGGGTTCTCTTGAGTGATTCTGAACTTTTTCCCAAGAGCAGGAATACACTCGAAAGCAAGAACCTAGTATATCCAATGTCACAGTGTAAGATATTCAATTATATAACAATAAAAAATTTACAAAACTACATGATTTACCTCTAAAGGGATTATGAAACCAGGAAAGCCGCATGTCTCATTCACTTCACCTTTCAGATGGTTCATCACATGCTTAATCTCCTTTATTGCATCCTCAAATGTAAGACGGCCCCATGGAAATGATATGCAAGCGTCCAAATCCTCCACTATCCTTAATATGAAGGAGTCTAAAGGTCTTGTATCGTTTGGCTTCCCTCTGATAACCCGACCAAGGAAATACAAGACTGTCATCTTCAATCTATCTGGACACGGCGCCATAGACAACATCTTCTGCTCCACATCACTGATGGTGATCTTAGTTACGTCATGGAAGTAATAATCCACAAACTTATGACTCCCGAGCTTCTCATAGTTCCTCGGATACTCCCTGCAGTCTAAGCCAGAGATGAGGGCATGCTCCCTCATAGAATAGCGGATGGGTACACCATTAACCGCGAACCATGCAACATCATCTTCTGGAGTACAAATCGTGCGCAGGAGTAGCATCCACATCCCTTGGAGCTTCAGGTTTGGTTCATCTGGCATGTGGAAGAAATGTCGAAATTGAGGATGACTTCTGAACCATTCAGCCTCAGGCTTAAGCTTCTTCTTGATCTTCTCTACTGTCTTGGTCACAAAGCACTTTGTTTGTATCTTGCAAGTCTGAGCGAACTCACTGCTTTTGAAGTAGAACTCAAGGGGTTGCATTGGTTGCATTTCCTGCAATTAAAATACATATATACATGTTAGTACTATTAATTACTAACAATGGCAATGTTTCCAAAATATATTTACCTCAAACGATGGAGCAGACATGTCTTCACTTTCAGACCCAGATGAAACTGAGAGCGAGTGTATACTCGGTTCTCTCACTGGTGTACTCTTCTTCTTATTTTTCTTCTGCGCTACTCCCTTTTTTGCATTTGAGACCGGAGGTTTTCTGATTCTAAGAGACTGACGACGCCTTTCATTGGAGACTTGCCTTTGATTTCCCTTCATAACTTCCCTGTACAAGACATTACAACAAACAACATCAATTAAGTGGTCTCATCAACAACACAATTCATCTTCGGAAATCAATTTTATCAACAACAATTTGATCAATTCAATCCGCAAAATCAATTTTATTAACTCAATCCGCAAAACAACACAAACCAATCCGCAAAACAACAACACAACTGAACTTCGAAAATAAATTTTATCAACTCAATCCGCAAAACAACAACACAACTCAACACAATAGAACAACAAACTAATGACTTACCACAAGGAACGAAGACTTCTCGAGTTAATTTCGACGAGGAAGGAAGAAGAAACAAAGCGCTACTCGACTTAGGTTTCAGAGGGTTTTAAATCGCAAAGAGAGAGTTGAGACACGAGAAATGAGAGAGAGAGAGTTGGACGTTTGATGGATTCTCGGTTTAGATCCAGGAGAACAAGAAACAGATTCAATCGATCATAATCTCCCTTTAGGGTTTCGAACGGTTTCGAGAGAGAGTCGAGAGAGGAGTTAGATCGGAGAAAATGAGAGAAGTTAGAGGAGGAGGAGATTAGAAATTAGCATAACGACATCGTTTAGGTTTAGGGTGGGTCGGGTTTTTGGGTTAGCTTAGGGTGGGTCGGATCTTGAGGTTGGGTTAAGTAAATATCGAAATTAATAAAGGGGTAGTTTGTAATTAGCCACTTTTTTCATTTAAAAAAAATTAATATTAAAATATGGGGAGATTGGAGGATTTTATTGAGGGGTATGGGGCATGTCGAGTTAAAGTCCCTTTGATTCGTTGGTCTTTATTTACAGTTTTAGCCTTCTGTTTTAGTACTTTTTATGAAATGTATCTCATGTTTCTGATATTATAAGAAACAACCCATATTATTACAATTGGATAATTCATATAATGAAAAACAAAATGCCACTCTTAAATCTGTTATAGAACGGATCTAGAATGGCTCATGTTATCATTCGTACATAATAGATAATAAACAAATTGTTAATTCTCAAAAGTCTTTAACGTTATCTTGATTTGGAACTTATTGTTCTGCTTCGATTAATTAAAAATCTTTCCCCAAAAAACATTCAAACATGTAAGGAACCACTTCCCTAAAGCCTCTACAAACAAGACAGAACTTCCAGATAATGTGTTGTGATAAAATTTGACAAAATGAAAAGATCTTCGAGACAGGGAGGAGATGATAGTTCTCATCCAGTTTTTTCTTTCAACTAGACCTTGGCTTAAAGAAGAATCACGATTCCTGGGGTTTTGGTGGCTGATCAGGCAAAACTAGAGCTTCACCACATTTGTCATCAGATTGTTCAGTAGGAGGAGGAGGATCAGGCAAAGCTTGAGCTTCACCAGAGTTGTCATCAGGTTGTTGTTCATCGGATTGTTCAGTAGGAGGAAGAGGAGGATCTGCATCAGCAGCAGGAGTCTGCTCGTCTTCAGGATGAAAATTGATAGGGAATTTAGTGACTCTAGGTTTATCAGAGAGAATGTTCCTCTGGACTTTATCAAGCAGAACCTTAGTTGGAGGCTCTTCCCTGAGTTGCTCATCTTCATAGTCATTGTTCACGTAATATCCAACTCTCAAGAACTCTTGACCCATGTACGAACACGTCAGCAGTAGCACAGTGACACCGATGATGTCTTCCTCGCGGATCTTTGATGGATCCGGAGGATCAGCCTGTACAAGTAAAATGGAGTGTTGGTCATCAAGACTCTGTTGCTATTGAAGTGAGGGAGATGTGTGTGTGTGTGTTTTACCTGCAAGACAAAGCGGTAGTTGCCAACATTAACAGGGCCCACAAGCACACTCTCTAGGGTTTGATCATAAGTCTCATCTTCTGCTGAGCCAACGTAGACAAGTTTCCATTCCAAATCTGTATCAAAAAGCAAAGCTAGGGTAAGTTGAAAGCATCGTTTTTTCTTTATCTTGCTGATAAGATGGCTAGCTTTTATGATGATATGATATTGTAGAAAGATAAAGTAACAGAAACATAGATTATCAAGTTACTTATGATATATTATTCCAGGCAAATCCAAGATCCACAAAACGAATAGATCTATGCTTTTATCAGTGTTCAGTGCTCAAAGATCAAACCTATGTACAAATCAATGCCTTCAAAATTATATAACTCTATGACTCTGATGGAAGCAATGGGTAACATCAAATAATATGAATCGAAATTAACCAAAGGAAACAAGGAGAAGCATAAATCAATTAATTTACAGCCTCTCCCCCTGTCTCTCTACAACCCCCAAAATAAATAAACAGTACGAAACCAATAGAAGATATACTAAAATCACAGAGATGAATAAGGCATAAGC
>NW_026619826.1:0-6814 GCF_000801105.2 Raphanus sativus | reverse complement strand
TGTACGGACCGTACGGATCCGTACAGACCTGGATGACCCAAGGTTTCATATCTCGACCAATTATAAGAAGATTAGGAGTTGGTGCAAAGTCAGGGCGCATGTCACTATTCAGAACACTATTCCAGGATGGTTTGTTGAAAGAATAGTGTTGCATATTATATGGATAAGGCAGCAAGGACTTAATCTGGGTCAAAAGGAAATCAAGTAAGCATCAAGAAGATGCTATGTGAAGCTTAGTGGTTGCTTTGGGCGTGGGACAGGCTGGCTGGAGCTGTAAAGAGACAGACAGCAAAGACCAATGCACCTAGACTGAGTTGTGGACAGATTAAGAAGAGCCTTAGTCCATCCAATAAGAAGCAAGCGCCAGCTCTCTTTGATTTGAATTAAAGTGGCGCCAAGGCTTTGCAACCACAAACACTTCAGATATTACAAGCCTGCCATCTCATCTACACCATTTATTCTTCAAGTAAATTAACAGCCATTAGATTAAGGGTTTTAATGTAACCAGACTTGTAAAAGCTTAATAAATAAGCTAGTTGTATGCGATTGTGAACTCTTAAGAGAGTATGGGGGAAAACCCCTCTCCTTCATGAAATAAAAAGTAGTTCTTGGATCAGATACTTTAGTCTACCCCTTTCTTAGTCTCTTAATCTCACCAAGTCTCCATTTCTGATCTTAGTTCATACTTAATCACTCATAAACACTGCCCTTAATCTATCTCTCTTTAAATCACCTAAACAAACCTTTATCTTGCTCCATTGGAGTTGTTTACACACTCACACACATCTAGAGTTGAGATCTCTGTAAAACTCACATGGTATCAGAGCCAGGTTCATTAGAACTTGGTTCTTGCTTCCGCTGAAGCTCAAAGCTCTCCCCTCATGTCGCTTGAAGCAAGATGAAGCTCTATGGTTCATGCGGCTGTTCAACATCTCAAGTGGAAGATGTGTTCATCCTTGGTGTCCTGAAGCTGTCTGCTGCTGATTCATACTCTCTCATGTCGCCCATGAAGAAAGAAGAAGCTTGGAAGCAATGGTGTATGAAGCGGTCTGATCAACCAAGCTTCAAAGCTGTATCCAAGCAAGTTCTTATTCACTGTCCTAGAAGAAAGGTGAAAGCTTTCAAGAGACACTGGTGTGGCGAGTTCAACATAGAGAAAGGTGGGGTCTTTGGCATGGAGGGTTCAAGAGAAAGGTTCATGGAAGAAGGAGAAGTTGGGCTCGAGACCAACAGCTCATGTTCTTGCCGTGAAGTCAAGTGGATCAGAGAACTAAAACAAGTTCTCTGGCTGTAAGGAAATCTCTTTCTCTTGTTTAAAGCTTGAGCATTTGAACTGATTGTGTGTTGAGATGTGATTGAAAGCCTGAGGATGTGTTAAAGATTGCTAGATATGAATTGTTTAGGATCTGTCCCAGGTTGTTTAATGAGTTTGGTTTGGTGATTGAGAGTTGTTCTTGAAGCCGGTTCATAATGATTGTCTATTAGGGTGTTAGAAGTTGTCTAAACCTGTTAGCTTTCATGAATTGAAACCGATTTTAATGTGGAGTGTTGAGTGATGTTGCTTGCAAAGATGTGGACTTGCTAATGCTTGTTTCAGTCTTGTGCATAGCTTGAGACATTGGAGATCAAACTTGATGATTAGTCAAGGTTTGATCTCAATGCTTGTGTCTTATCTTTGCTGGAGTTTGAGTGTTGTTTCAGGTTCACAAGAAGTGTCCTTTATTCACCATACATCCGAGTAGAAGAGGAAGACCTTAAGCCATTGTTAAAGCAATGGAAAGTGGCTTGTGTATCTGGCCGGTTAAGAAAGCGCAGCTGTGGGAAGTGATGCGCTCCTGGTCATGGCAAAGATACACAAGGAGAGGTCATCACTTAAGTCTTGAGGAGGCCGGTGACCTGGTGGCATTGAAGCTGGAGGCTATGGCAGATTGGTTGGCTTAAGCGCAGCTGTAGGTGGTGGTGCGCTCCCAATTTGAGGTCTTACTGAAGCTCACTTCAAGCTTGAACATCCTAGACTCAGTCAAGCTTGAGGTGGGGATTCAAGTGAGCTTCCATAAGATCTTGCAAGCTCAGTGACCTGTTCCTCCTTACCATTGCAAGCATCTGAAGAAGGAGCCAACCCGGGTTTAAGCAGTGGCGTGTTTACTCAAGAGATTGTTCAGAGCAGTCTTGGCTGTGTGTGAAATAGGTTACTCTATCAATGCGGTCTCTAGTGTGAGATGATTGGAGAGGGAGCTGAGGTATCCACCAGCATACCATCAAGGGTGGCGAGTTATGAAGATGAGTTGCAATGGTTTGTTGTTCCGGATCATGAAGCCATCAAACCGTTCAAGCTTGTTCCTTGAAAGAGGTCTCAAGCTTGAGGGGGAGTGTTAAAGAGGCTTCAATGATCAAGACAGTTCCAGCAGTGAGGGATTCAAGTGGCGAGATAAAGCAAGCCACTCCTCACCATAGAAACAAGGGAGTACTTGTATCTATCAAGGAAGGTCTGGTGTGTCCGAGCACTTTAACCCAACAAGAAGTTGGGTGAAAGGGGGAGAGACCAAGATCAGTTCCAAAGAAGAGTACAAGGCATGGTAGTGATGTGCAATGAGTATCAGCGAGTGCACATCACACATGAGGCCATGATCCAGGGTCTTTGGATCCCTTACATTGTTGGTAAGGTACAAAGACCCACTGGCCAATCCCCAGGCCTTGAGGAACCTACTCTTTTTCCCTTACAAGGTTTTGTCCCAAAGGGTTTTCCTTGTAAGGTTTTTAATGAGGGGATTCTTCAAGGTTCCAAGCTTGACTTAGGATCTCCTAGAGTCAAGCTTGAGGGGGAGTGTTAACTTGAAGAGAAGAAATGAGAAACCAAAGGTGTTGGGTGTAGATGGAGTGTGGTGCAAGAATAGGGCAAGACCTCCGGAGATTGTATGTCAAGGCTTTAGGAGTGTCTAAAGATGTCCAGAAGTGTTGTGATGAGTGTGCAAGCTTAGGGCAAAGTCCAGGAGGGACTTAGAAGCATGTGGGGAGCATATGGGCGAGTGTGCAAACTTAGGGTGAGGCTGTACGGATTTGGTACGGATGTTGTACGGACCGTACGGATCCGTACAGACCTGGATGACCCAAGTGTTTCATATCTCGACCAATTAAGAAGATTAGGAGTTGGTGCAAAGTCAGGGCGCATGTCACTATTCAGAACACTATTCCAGGATGGTTTGTGAAAGAATAGTGTGCATATTATATGGATAAGGCAGCAAGGACTTAATCTGGTCAAAAGGAATCAAGTAAGCATCAAGAAGATGCTATGTGAAGCTTAGTGGTTGCTTTGGGCGTGGACAGGCTGGCTGGAGCTGTAAAGAGACAGACAGCAAAGACCATGCACCTAGACTGAGTTGTGGACAGATTAAGAAGAGCCTTAGTCCATCCAATAAGAAGCAAGCGCCAGCTCTCTTTGATTTGAATTAAAGTGGCGCCAAGGCTTTGCAACCACAAACACTTCAGATATTACAAGCCTGCCATCTCATCTACACCATTTATTCTTCAAGTAAATTAACAGCCATTAGATTAAGGGTTTTAATGTAACCAGACTTGTAAAGCTTATAAATAAGCTAGTTGTATGCGATTGTGAACTCTTAAGAGAGTATGGGGGAAAACCCTGTTGGAATTCATGAGTGTTTGTCTCATGTAAAGAGAGTATTCAGTTAACTTGTAAATGAATCCCCTTCAACCAAGCAACAGGAACTCACCATTAAAAGAAAGAGACAATCATCTGGTGATTGAATCCTCTTACACAGCTTAACAATACAACCAAATGTCCTAGATAGTACACTGGTTATATGAAGCAGCCTAAACATAAACCAAATCCTAGATAGTAAACTGGTTAAGTGTGGCAAAGATCTCTAGTTTGAATCTAATCCTTGAAGAGTGCCACAACACTTTTAGTTTGTTCACTTAAGAAGAATGAGAATTAGAATCAGTAATCTAGAGCTTAAGAGAAGATAAAGAAGAGTTTAGTGTGAGTTTTACAAGTATTAGGCTGCCTTAAGAGAATGTGAGATAAGGCAGCCTCTAGACCATAACTCTAAACTCCTTACATTGTGAATATTGTTTAGACACAAGCAAGGGAGAGAGAGCCACGAAATTAGACTTAGAAACTTGTATTGATACTGGATAAATGTTACAAGAGGTGGTGAAGTCTTTAAATAGACAATCACTTACAATAAACAATGATTAAACAAGGGAATGACTAAACAAATATTATTGTGGGGTTTCTGATGAAGCCAGAAGGATGCAGCCAAGGTTAATCTCGACCAGAGGGAGTGAGAGTGACAGGAGAGAGGTTTACACAGCCTGGTTGAGTGAAAGTGACAGGTCCAGCTGCTTCTCTTAAGCAACATGTGACTTCTTCTTTTCAAATTCAAACCAGGTTCTCTTATTTTAATTCAAACATGTTTCCTTGACATCTCAGTGTTTCCCACGTCCATATTAAGTCTCCAAACTCCTTTCTTGCCTTGAAAGGTAAGTTAGGTCAAGATAGTAGCTTGTGGAGCAAGACTGCACAATCAGAACCAAATTGGCTTCTCTTGGTGAATTCTCTTTAGATCATCAACCAGCTTCTTCTTCTGGTCATTCCTTTCTTTATTTCAACACTCCCCCTCAAGCTTGACCATAGGAGATCCTTGGGCAAGCTTGGAACTGAGAGCACTTGCCTCATTAAAAACCTAAGTGTGGAAAACCTCATGGGATAAAACCATCACTTAGGGAAAAAGAGTGCAACTACCCTCAGCCTAGGGATTGGCCAGTGGTTTATGAGTCTTAGGATCAAGTTTAGGGACTCATAAACCCTGGATCATGGCCTTACTTCAATGGCAAGCAGGCACCAATGCCTTCCTTGCTTCACACTCAAAACTGCTTGGAACTCTTCATGTGGCTGGTTCTTTTGTCTCCCCCTTTCTTCTGACCTCCTGCCATCATCAAAGGGTTTGATCCACGACCAGACTCTGTTCATGAGCTCCAAGTACCTGATTCATACAATGCACAAACACATGCATCAATTCTCAAGGGGCAAACCTATTCAAAACAGAATAAGTATAGTTTTAGGTACTTCCCTTGCATAAGAAGAATGGTCATTGGCTTCTCATATTAACACCCCTCCTCAAGCTTGACCTGAGAATGAGAGTATGTGGTCAAGCTTGGAAGATGAGAGCCAATGATGATAACCAATGCCTTGAGACCAGAAGCTTCATCAACCAGGTACAAGCACACATGCTATGGGCTGATTCATAGCTTCCCAACTGAAGGTAACTGTTCTAACTTCATATAGAAGCTGATCCATAGCTTCCCAACCAGAAGGTAACTGTTCTAACTCCATGCCTTGGGCTGATTCTAGCATTCCCAATCAGCTTGACTCCACCTGATCTTCTTGTCAAGTAGTCTCTGATGGCCATCTGTTCTAACACCAAGTTGTTGCTGTCCTTGTTGAATTCTTCTTGCAGTGGCTTCTAGACAGGCCATGGAAGCTCATTTACAGCCCCCCTCAAGCTTGAATCCGAGTATAGGGGAGGAGACAAGCTTGATATGAGCTTTTAAGCCTCCTGTCTACTCAGAAATTATTTCTCCATGGTCAGGAATATGCATCTTGTGCAGGCTCTGATCAACATGGGCAATCTGTCAAACCAACACTAAGACAAGCATCAGTAGACAACAAGAGACCAGAACATTGGTTTTCACCAAGTCTGATCTTTAAAACACAATTTAAATAAGCACAGCAGCAATGGAAAGATATCTTTAAGATTCTATCCTAGAAACACTCTCTGAATCCTAATCAACAAGATTAAGCTTTCAGGCAACAACACAATCAATTTTCCTAAGGGCATAAGCAAGACAATTCTTTCAAGACAGCTTAATAACCCTAGGCAGATTCTAACAAGAGATTGTGAGAAGAGAGAATTAAGTAACCAGAGAATAAGTAGAGATTTGGAGAATGATGTAACCAGAGAATCAGAGAATTAGAAAAGAGAGAAAAGAGAGTTTGCTCAAGAGTTCTAATGGACAGAGTTTTGCTCTGTTTTCTTGAGTTTTGCGGAAGCATTAACAGCCAGGAGCAACCAATACTCCTCATGAGTTTGGTGCTTTAGTAGCTGAAACACAATGGACCATTGAACAATTAATTTGCTCACTGATCTTAGACATGTGCCACTGGAATAACTCATGAACTGATGTTTTCCAGGGCAAGCAACAAAAGAACCAACAGAATAACACATGAACAAGTGTTTTCTGTGGCTTACACAACAAAGACACAATGGATCAAAACAGTTTGTCCACTGGTCAAATATTTTTAAAACATTTTTCAGAATCAGATTACTCAAGAATCTGTTCAAAAACATTTTTCAGAAACCTTTCTTTTTCTTTTTTTTTTTTTTAAAGTGATTTCAAGATACAATAATATCTTTTCTCCCTCCCTCAGGCTGGTAAGAACATATTTCAGTCTTTCATCCAAACCTTAAACAATGAGGAGATCAAGGGGAGAGTCACTGATCATAAAAAAAACATTTAAAGATTGCATCTTGAATTTTGGAAAACATACTTCATCTAACCTCTCTACTGCTCATGTTTTGAATCCTAGCCACACAGCTCATCAAAAACAATTTCAAAGTGAGAGAGAGAGCTTCAGGATGAAGTAGAACAGAGTGAGTTCAGCCCAAGAGAGCAACTAGGCTCTGATACCATGTTGGAATTCATGAGTGTTTGTCTCATGTAAAGAGAGTATTCAGTTAACTTGTAACTGAATCCCCTTCAACCAGCAACAGGAACTCACCATTAAAAGGAA
>NW_026619825.1:0-6818 GCF_000801105.2 Raphanus sativus | reverse complement strand
TTTGCATTGTTTTAACCATTCATTCATAAGCATTTGCATCATATAGATTAGGATTTAGACATGTTTAGGTTGCATTTGGCATACATATGTCTCTATCAGGTATTGGAACACCACATGGAGTTCTTGGAGACATTTGGAAGCAATGTGATCAAAAAAGGGGTGAAAGATGAGCATGGATGGAGGCCTTAGAGAAATCTTCTGTTGCTAAGATTTTGTGGAGACACAGGAAATTGAGTTAGATTTCTAATGGAAGTGGTTTTAAGTCATTTGGAGATGTAATGGAGGAGTTATGATCAATTTACTAGAGGCATATCCATCCTGGCCGAGAACCGCAGAGTGACCTCTCAGAGCGACCCCCCAAGGTCGCTCCCAACCAGAGCGACCAACCAGAGCGACCAACCTAAGTCGCTCGCGTTTTCATCGCCCGGAGACACAAAAATGGAGGCTGGAGCGACCTCTCAGAGCGACCCCCCAAGGTCGCTCCCAAACCCAGAGCGACCTCCTGGAGTGACCCTCTGAGGTCGCTCCGCGTTATCTGCTGCACGATTTTATTATTTTTCAAGGACCTTTTTGCAATTATTGTGCACGTTTTTGCACTTGGAAAACCTAATGTTTAAGTACTATGTAGCCACCATTTGGCAGAGGATCTTTGATCTATGGGAAGAACACAAAACTCTGAAGAAAAGTTCATCTCTTTTGGATTTTGATTTGTTATGTTCTTGTGTTTCTGTTGATTTCTTATCTATTTCTCTACATGATTAATCTGAAATCCACCATGAGTTTAAGAGGAATCATGGAGATTAGTGAGTAATCACCTTTTGAATTCATGGGTTAGGGAGATTAAGGGTGATTAGGCTAGTTCTAGGATGTTTTAGTGTAGATCATTCTTGTTCCTTGCTGTAGAGTATTCATAATGCATCTTTTGAGTTAGCTACTTAAAAGTTGATCATTAGGCTTTTCCCACCCAAAAGGTGTTTGATGAAATGTCTGAGACAACTCTCCTAAGCTTTTAGTGTACTTTGCCAAAGACATTTGTTGTTAAAGATGCTAAGATAGCTATTAGACTTGTTCTTAATGATTGCTTTCATATTATTCAACCAAAGACATTTGATGTTTGAGATGTGTTAGCAAATGAGCATTCATCTAGACATAGAGCTTGCTTAGAATTGTCTTTAGGCTTAAGGTTGATAGTTTGATTGATCATTTGCATTTCTTAGTTCGAAACTTGATCACCCAAGGTCAAATTCCCTACACCCATGAGTTCTCTTTTCCATTAGTTAAGAAAGTATAATTCTTTTATTGCATTCAATCATTAGTAGTAATTTAAAATCATTCAAATCTCTGGTTGCACTTAGATTAAATAGGCACTTGCATTCTCATTGCTTTAAATCCCTTAGAATTGGTTCGACAACTTACTTCCACTTTACTATCATTTGACTTAGGAGCCTCAAAACTCCTAACATCAAATTGGCGCCGTTACCAAATTTCTGAGTAGATTTAAACATTGAGATTTAGTAGCTTGTTTGAGACTAAGTCATTTTTATTTTCGCTGGTTACTGATTCTTTTTCTTCACCTACTTTTGATTTACAGGTGTATGCACTTGAGGAGCAAGGGTCCAACAAACCCAGTTCCAAGAGCAGAAGACATCAGAGCTTTAGAGAGAGAGTGTGCTAGAAAGAGAAGACAAGAAGAGCAGCTAGCTCACACACAGGGGTTGAACATTGACATGGCTGACCCACAACCACCAGCTCGCCCTATTGGTGCTTATGACCGCCCGACCAACAACGGTCAACTGTTAGGAATCAGAGCACCAGCTGTGGCAGCAAACAACTTTGAGATCAAGTCAGGGTTGCTGAACCAGATTGAGAACAACAAGTTTCATGGCCTGGCTGCAGAGAACCCATTCGACCACTTGGACAGCTTTGATAGATATTGTGGCCTATCCAAAACCAATGGTGTATCAGAGGATGCTTTCAAGCTCAAGCTTTTCCCTTTTTCTTTGGGGGATAAGGCACGTCAGTGGGAGAAGTCTCTGCTAAGCAGCTCCATCACCACTTGGGATGACTGCAAGAATGCTTTCTTAGAAAAGTTCTTCTCTACTTCTAAGACAGCTGACTACAGGAATGAGATATCTGGTTTCAAACAGAAGAACTTGGAAGGATTCAGTGAAGCATGGGAGAGGTTCAATGGCTACCTAGCTCAGTGTCCACACCATGGTTTCAACAAGGGAAGTTTGCTCAGTACATTCTATAGAGGTGCTCTCCCTGAGTACAGAGCCAGATTGGATACTGCAAGCAATGGGAACTTCTTGGACAGAACTGAGAGAGAAGCAGCGCAGCTGGTTGACAACATGATTAAGAGTGATGCAGTCTACAGTGGAGATCATGACGGAGCCAATAGGACAGATGACAAGCAAACAAGAAGGGAGTTGAAAGCTCTACAGGATAAGATTGACATCCTCATTGCTAATAAAGCTACTCAAGAGCAGGTTCACTTTGTTGGTAACCCACAGCAAGAGACACCACCTACTGTCAATGAAGTTGAAAGTTTGGAAGGCCAAGAGGAAATGTGCTTCATTAATAGCAATGGTAGCTGGTACAAAAAGGAGCCCAACTTTCAGTACAACAACTACCAGCAGAAATCCTATCCCAACAACCAACAGAGTGGTTATCAGCCTAGAAACAACCAACAAGGCAGCTATCAGTCTCAACAAAACCCTTCAATTGGTTCCTCTGCTCCTCAAGAGAGCAACACTGATGCCTTACTGAAGCAAATCTTAGAGTCTCAGACTAGAAGTGAGAAGCATGTAGGTTATGAGTTGAAGAACCTTCACTCCAAGATTGATGGGAGCTACACTGATCTGAACAACAAATTCTCACACCTTGCTTCTACAGTCAAGACTTTAGAGAATCAGTTTGCTTCTATGGCTTCCACCTCCAAGCAGCCAATGGGAACTCTACCAGGGAAACCAGACCAGAATCCCACAAAGTACTGCAATGTTACCCTCTCTACTACTTCTTCAGAGATTGAGCTGAATGAGCACAAGAAAGAGGTAGATGATATTGAAAAATTGGTGTTTGGAACTGATATTGGACAGGTTGAGCAACACATTGTGACAACAAGTGGGGCAAAGATTGTGGAGAAAGTATACAAGCTGGTTGCAGCTAAGGTTGTGAAGAGAGATGGACACAAGGTTGAGATGGTCACGCAGGAGGACACCACTGAGGTTGAGCAGTCACCTTATGATAAACTCCCATTTCCACAGAGGGTCCTCACCAAAGCTCAGAAGAAGGTCATCTCCAAGTTCAGGAAAGATCTTAGTGATGTTGGGGTAAAGCTTCCAGAGATCTCGGGTATGCGAGAGGCTCGTGTACAAATGATACTCATCAAGGACATTCTAACTCACAAAGATAAGGTAGCAGAGCTTCTGGACTTCTCTACTCTGCAACTTGACCCACAAGTCCCACCAAAGTCTCTCTCTAAACAAGAGCACCAGGGGATGTTTACCTTGTCTTGCTCCCTTGGTAAGCTCACTTTTGATGATGCTCTTGTTGATTCTGGTGCAAGTGTGAATGTGATCTCTATAGAGATGGTAAAGACTCTAAGGATTGAGAGCATGGAGCCAACCAGATCTTTACTACAGTTTGGGGATTCTTCTTCTACAACCTCAATTGGTCTCATCAAGGATTTTCCTATGAAGATTGGAGCATGCACCATCCCTGTTGACCTCACTGTCCTAAAGATGGCAACTGCAAAGAGGTTCCCACTCATCCTTGGCACTCCATTTCTCACAACTGTAGGAGCTTGCATAGACTTTGATAACAAGAAGGTCACGCTCCTCAAAGTGAACAAAGCTGTCTCATATCCTCTCCAGCCCCTAGAGATGAAGTCTGTGTATTGTGGAACAATCACTTGTGAAGCATCATCCATTGAGAAACCAAAGGCTGAAGTGCTGTATGTTGAGAAAGAAACTCTTGCTGGAGAGTCCTCTACAGAGATGTGTGATGAGCACTTGGAAAGTGCTAAAAAGGAGGAGGTGAGTAGAGCTGTAAAGGCTACTCATGTCAAGAAGAAGATGATGAAAGAACCTCACCCTCCACCTCTTGATACACTGCCACACACTCTCACTCTTCACCCAATGAAGCTTAAGGATGGAGCTATTGAGTACAAGATCAGATGTAAAGGAAAGACTACATCATTCTCAAGTGCAAGGGCCATCATCACTCATGAGCTCCAAGATGATCCAATCAAGCTTCAAGAGCTCCTCTCTCAGGTCCTGAAAATCACTCTTAATAGTGGGAAGGACCCCCCTTCTCCACTCTCCATTTGAGGTACCACTCCACTACCTTACCCTTGTATATACCAGTTTTTCTCTGCATTTTAGTTTTCTTTTGGGTTTCTCTCTCTCACTCACACAGAGACTGTGTGATTCAAGTGTGGGGGAGGTACCAAGTATTTGATCATGTTTGCTTTGATGATTTTGAGTCTCATACATTACATTTTACATTCTTATTTGCATAGAAAAACAAAAAAATTTTTTTTTGAAAAACACAAAAAGAATCATTTAGTTGCATCATTTGCATTTTTAGGATTGAGTCTAGAAGCATATAGGTTGCATTCATGCATTAGGGGGATTTCAACCTTGTAAAGAGCTCATGCTAAGTACTGAATTTGTTGACCTTTGTAATCATGACAAGTAGCTTGAGCACCCTTTGGAAAGCTTGTAAATGTTAAGCTAGATGGGCTTCACACTTAAAACCAATTGGTGATAAGAGGATAACCCCATCCACCTTATATATTACTAAAGATCCCTTCCAACTACCGATGTGGGACAACTATGTGTCTAATACGCCCCCTCGAGATGATGACTCTTTGAGCGTCAATCTCGGAATGCTCGGGCAAGGATCGATGGGCCAACTTTGGACCAGATCGATGAGGATCGGGTTGGACTGCGTGGATCGGGCTCTGATACCATGTTAAGCTAGATGGGCTTCACACTTAAAACTAATTGGTTATAAGAGGAGTGGCCCATCCACCTTATATATTACTAAAGATCCCTTCCAACTACCGATGTGGGACAACTATGTGTCTAATAGTAAACTTCGCGCCTTGAATGCTCCTCTTGAAACTCATTTGACTGTTGATACTCTCTCTTTGAAGCAAGCTCCTGTTTTAATGTCTCTTGCATATGGTCCCTTGTGTACTCAGTCATGGATATACACACTTGAGTTGTCCCATCCTTTTTACCAATCTTCATGACAAACTCAAGTGGTACTCCACTCCCAAAACCCATACCTCCTTTTTAAACCATCATTATTTGTTGAGTGAGGCCTCTTTAGAAAGCTTTACATGTGCATAATGTTGAGAGTATTGGGAACGACAATGCTTAGTCTTCATTCCTGCTAGATTAGCCACTCTATTGTCTAGCTATAGGAAAGGGGTGAGTGTTGTGATTGTGATTTGGGAATATGAAAGGTTTGACTCTTTGTGCTTAAATGATTAGTCTTTTTGGGATAAGTGGAGAAGTATCTAGCTCTTATTGTGAAAAGTCTTGGCCCCCAAATATAAAAAAAAAAGAAAAAAGAAAAAAAAAGAAAAAAAAGAGAAAGGAAAAAAAAAGAATAAAAAGGGGGCTAGCAAAGTTGTTAGGAGCTGAGATTTGTTTTAAAATTGTGAAAATCCCTTATTGATTTCAAAAAGAAAGAGTCTGATGTGAAAAATGTTCTTGGGATCTTTTGGTGAGAGATGTGAGTTGGGTTTGACATTGAGGAATAATTGAATATCTTGTGTGTTTGGGAAAGGGTAGAACAATGGAGATTGAGCATTGTATGCATGAGTTGATCCCTTTCTTAGATATATTATGTATAATGTCAAAGCTACTTTGTTTTGAGAGTAAACCACCTTAAAAGATCATTTTGAACCTCTGATTTCACTTTCATTAAAGCCTTTGTCTTACCAAACCAAATGACTTGGACCAGTTGACCATTTGTGAGATGTCTATTGAGTTTGCTTCCTGAATGTTAGAGAGATGTGGACTTGTAGGAATGCATGATGAATGTAGAGATCAAAGGAGGTGTGATAGGCCTAGAGAAGTTAGAGATAATAAAATCTTTGCTCTTGCTATTTGGTATGATTATGCAAGGTTGTTAGGTTGAGAACTAAGAAGAGTTTCTTTTGATTGTGAGTCCCCATCTTCAAACCTCTTCTCCTTGGTTCTTCAAAGTTTACTTGTGGACAAGTAAAGAACTAGTGTGGGGGAGTTGATGTCTTGCATATTTGCATTGTTTTAACCATTCATTCATAAGCATTTGCATCATATAGATTAGGATTTAGACATGTTTAGGTTGCATTTGGCATACATATGTCTCTATCAGGTATTGGAACACCACATGGAGTTCTTGGAGACATTTGGAAGCAATGTGATCAAAAATGGGGTGAAAGATGAGCATGGATGGAGGCCTTAGAGAAATCTTCTGTTGCTAAGATTTTGTGGAGACACAGTAAATTGAGTTAGCTTTCTAATGGAAGTGGTTTTAAATCATTTGGAGATGTAATGGAGGAGTTATGATCAATTTACTAGAGGCATATCCATCCTGGCCGAGAACCGCAGAGTGACCTCTCAGAGCGACCCCCCAAGGTCGCTCCCAACCAGAGCGACCAACCAGAGCGACCAACCTAAGTCGCTCGCGTTTTCATCGCCTGGAGACACAAAAATGGAGGCTGGAGCGACCTCTCAGAGCGACCCCCCAAGGTCGCTCCCAAACCCAGAGCGACCTCCTGGAGTGACCCTCTGAGGTCGCTCCGCGTTATCTGCTGC